>NW_025747271.1:0-62843 GCF_021184085.1 Oncorhynchus gorbuscha
CACCAGCTCTAGTCAGGAGGCCTACAAACCTGACTCAGTTACGCCAGCTCTGGTCAGGAGGCCTACAAGCCTGACTCAGTTACACCAGCTCTGGTCAGGAGGCCTACAAACCTGACTCAGTTACACCAGCTCTGGTCAGGAGGCCTACAAACCTGACTCAGTTACACCAGCTCTGTCAGGAGGCCTACAAACCTGACTCAGTTACACCAGCTCTGTCAGGAGGCCTACAAACCTGACTCGGTTACACCAGCTCCGTCAGGAGGCCTACAAACCTGACTCAGTTACACCAGCTCTGTCAGGAGGCCTACAAACCTGACTCAGTTATACCAGCTCTGGTCAGGAGGCCTACAAACCTGACTCAGTTACACCAGCTCTGGTCAGGAGGCCTACAAACCTGACTCAGTTACACCAGCTCTGTCAGGAGGCCCACAAACCTGACTCAGTTACACCAGCTCTGGTCAGGAGGCCTACAAACCTGACTCAGTTACACCAGCTCTGGTCAGGAGGCCTACAAACCTGACTCAGTTACACCAGCTCTGGTCAGGAGGCCTACAAACCTGACTCAGTTACACCAGATCTGGTCAGGAGGCCCACAAATCTGACTCAGTTACACCAGCTCTGGTCAGGAGGCCCACAAACCTGACTCAGTTACACCAGCTCTGTCAGGAGGCCTACAAACCTGACTCAGTTACACCAGCTCTGGTCAGGAGGCCCACAAACCTGACTCAGTTACACCAGCTCTGTCAGGAGGCCCACAAACCTGACTCAGTTACACCAGCTCTGTCAGGAAGCCTACAAACCTGACTCAGTTACACCAGCTCTGGTCAGGAGGCCTACAAACCTGACTCAGTTACACCAGGTCTGTCAGGAGGCCTACAAACCTGACTCAGTTACACCAACACTGGTCAGGAGGCCTACAAACCTGACTCAGTTACACCAGCTCTGGTCAGGAGGCCCACAAACCTGACTCGGTTACACCAGCTCTGTCAGGAGGGATGGGCCAAAACTCACCCAACTTATTGTGGGAAGCTTGTGGAAGGCTACCCAAAACGTTTGACCCAAGTTAAACAATTTAAAGACAATGCTACCAAATACTAATTGAGTGTATGTAAACGTCAGACCCACTGGGAATGTGATGAAAGAAATAAAAGCTGAAATAAATCATGCTCTCTACTATTATTCTGACATTTCAGAAGTGGTGATCCTAACTGACCTAAAATAGGGAATTTTTACTCGGATTAAATGTCAGGAATGTTAAAGGTGGACATGTTAAAGTGGACATGTACATGTGGACATGTTAAAGTGGACATGTTAAAGTGGACATGTACATGTGGACATGTTAAAGTGGACATGTTAAAGTGGACATGTTAAAGTGGACATGTACATGTGGACATGTTAAAGTGGACATGTTAAAGTGGACATGTTAAAGTGGACATGTAAATGTGGACATGTTAAAGTGGACATGTTAAAGTGGACATGTTAAAGTGGACATGTTAAAGTGGAAATGTTAAAGTGGACATGTAAATGTGGACATGTTAAAGTGGACATGTAAATGTGGACATGTTAAAGTGGAAATGTTAAAGTGGACATGTTAAAGTGGACATGTACATGTGGACATGTTAAAGTGGACATGTTAAAGTGGACATGTTAAAGTGGACATGCACATGTGGACATGTTAAAGTGGACATGTTAAAGTGGACATGTTAAAGTGGACATGTTAAAGTGGACATGAGTGGACATGTTAAAGTGGACATGTTAAAGTGGACATGTACTGCATCATCTATAGTACTGCATCTATAGTACTGCATCTATAGTACTGCATCTTTAGTACTGCATCTATGTTACTGCATCTATAGTACTGCATCTATAGTACTGCATCTTTAGTACTGCATCTTTAGTACTGCATCTTTAGTACTGCATCTATAGTACTGCATCTTTAGTACTGCATCTATGTTACTGCATCTATAGTACTGCATCTTTAGTACTGCATCTATAGTACTGCATCTATAGTACTGCATCTATAGTACTGCATCTTTAGTACTGCATCTATGTTACTGCATCTATAGTACTGCATCTTTAGTACTGCATCTATAGTACTGCATCTGTAGTACTGCATCTGTAGTACTGCATCTATAGTACTGCATCTATAGTACTGCATCTATAGTACTGCATCTGTAGTACTGCATCTATAGTACTGCATCTTTAGTACTGCATCTATAGTACTGCATCTATGTTACTGCATCTATAGTACTGCATCTATGTTACTGCATCTATAGTACTGCATCTGTAGTACTGCATCTATAGTACTGCATCTTTAGTACAGCTGTCTTTGCTAGTACTGCATCTGTAGTACTGCATCTATAGTACTGCATCTATAGTACTGCATCTTTAGTACAGCTGTCTTTGCTGTCTTCGTATCCAAGATAATTGTGTAGTTTAGAGTGTGTTGTCTTAGAGTGATTATCTTAATTTACCGAGGTTAGCTAGCCAGCTATTTGTCGTCCTTAACGTAGGTGACTCTGCTAGCTAGCCAACAGCTAGCCAACGTCTTCCGAATAGAACTTCGCACTCAACAACCCGGTCGCATTCACAGGTAGTATCACATTTTCATTTTATTTCATTACAGTACAACGGTTTGATTTGTTTGATCGTAGCTAGCTACATAGCTAGCTACATAGCCGTCTTTGTATCAAAGATAATTGTGTAGTCTAGAGCGATTTTCTAGGTTAGCTAGCCAGCTATTGTCGTTCTCTTAATGCAACGTAACGTAAACAACACTGCTAGCTAGCCCCGAATAGCAGCACTGAAGAAACTATTACACTCAACGGAACGACTTGATTAGTGTAGTGTCAACAACGCAGCCACTGCCAGCTAGCCTACAAAGTCAACAACGCAGCCACTGCCAGCTAGCCTACTTCAGCAGTACTGTATCATTTTAATCATTTTAGTCAATAAGATTCTTGCTACGTAAGCTTAACTTGCTGAACATTCGAGACGTGTAGTCCACTTGTCATTCCAATCTCCTTTGCATTAGCGTAGCCTCTTCTGTAGCCTGTCAACTATGTGTCTGTCTATCCCTGTTCTCTCCTCTCTGCACAGACCATACAAACGCTCCACACCGCGTGGCCGCGGCCACCTAATCTGGTGGTCCCTGCGCGCACGACCCACGTGGAGTTCCAGGTCTCCGGTAGCCTCTGGAACTGCCGATCTGCGGCCAACAAGGCAGAGTTCATCTCAGCCTATGCCTCCCTCCAGTCCCTCGACTTCTTGGCACTGACGGAAACATGGATCACCACAGACAACACTGCTACTCCTACTGCTCTCTCTTCGTCCGCCCACGTGTTTTCGCACACCCCGAGAGCTTCTGGTCAGCGGGGTGGTGGCACCGGGATCCTCATCTCTCCCAAGTGGTCATTCTCTCTTTCTCCCCTTACCCATCTGTCTATCGCCTCCTTTGAATTCCATGCTGTCACAGTTACCAGCCCTTTCAAGCTTAACATCCTTATCATTTATCGCCCTCCAGGTTCCCTCTGAGAGTTCATCAATGAGCTTGATGCCTTGATGAGCTCCTTTCCTGAGGACGGCTCACCTCTCACAGTTCTGGGCGACTTTAACCTCCCCACGTCTACCTTTGACTCATTCCTCTCTGCCTCCTTCTTTCCACTCCTCTCCTCTTTTGACCTCACCCTCTCACCCTCCCCCCCTACTCACAAGGCAGGCAATACGCTCGACCTCATCTTTACTAGATGCTGTTCTTCCACTAACCTCATTGCAACTCCCCTCCAAGTCTCCGACCACTACCTTGTATCCTTTTCCCTCTCGCTCTCATCCAACACCTCCCACACTGCCCCTACTCGGATGGTATCGCGCCGTCCCAACCTTCGCTCTCTCTCCCCGCTACTCTCTCCTCTTCCATCCTATCATCTCTTCCCTCTGCTCAAACCTTCTCCAACCTATCTCCTGATTCTGCCTCCTCAACCCTCCTCTCCTCCCTTTCTGCATCCTTTGACTCTCTATGTCCCCTATCCTCCAGGCCGGCTCGGTCCTCCCCTCCCGCTCCGTGGCTCGACGACTCATTGCGAGCTCACAGAACAGGGCTCCGGGCAGCCGAGCGGAAATGGAGGAAAACTCGCCTCCCTGCGGACCTGGCATCCTTTCACTCCCTCCTCTCTACATTTTCCTCCTCTGTCTCTGCTGCTAAAGCCACTTTCTACCACTCTAAATTCCAAGCATCCGCCTCTAACCCTAGGAAGCTCTTTGCCACCTTCTCCTCCCTCCTGAATCCCCCCCCCCTCCCTCTCTGCAGATGACTTCGTCATCCATTTTGAAAAGAAGGTCGACGACATCCGATCCTCGTTTGCTAAGTCAAACGACACCGCTGGTTCTGCTCACACTGCCCTACCCTGTGCTCTGACCTCTTTCTCCCCTCTCTCTACAGATGAAATCTCGCGTCTTGTGACGGCCGGCCGCCCAACAACCTGCCCGCTTGACCCTATCCCCTCCTCTCTTCTCCAGACCATTTCCGGAGACCTTCTCCCTTACCTCACCTCGCTCATCAACTCATCCCTGACCGCTGGCTACGTCCCTTCCGTCTTCAAGAGAGCGAGAGTTGCACCCCTTCTGAAAAAACCTACACTCGATCCCTCCGATGTCAACAACTACAGACCAGTATCCCTTCTTTCTTTTCTCTCCAAAACTCTTGAACGTGCCGTCCTTGGCCAGCTCTCCCGCTATCTCTCTCTGAATGACCTTCTTGATCCAAATCAGTCAGGTTTCAAGACTAGTCATTCAACTGAGACTGCTCTTCTCTGTATCACGGAGGCGCTCTGCACTGCTAAAGCTAACTCTCTCTCCTCTGCTCTCATCCTTCTAGACCTATCGGCTGCCTTCGATACTGTGAACCATCAGATCCTCCTCTCCACCCTCTCTGAGTTGGGCATCTCCGGCGCGGCCCACGCTTCGATTGCGTCCTACCTGACAGGTCGCTCCTACCAGGTGGCGTGGCAAGAATCTGTCTCCTCACCACGCGCTCTCACCACTGGTGTCCCCAGGGCTCTGTTCTAGGCCCTCTCCTATTCTCGCTATACACCAAGTCACTTGGCTCTGTGCATCTATAGTACTCCATCTATAGTAAATCTATAGTACTGCATCTATATTACTACATCTATAGTTTAACTGTAGTACTACATCTATAGTACATCTATAGTACCACTATAGTACTGCATCTATAGTACATATATAGTACTGCATCTATAGTACTGCATCTATAGTACATCTATAATACTGCATCTATAGTACTGCATCTATAGTACTGCATATATTGTACATCTATAGTACTGCATCTATAGTACATCTATAGATCTGAATCTATAGTACTGCATCTATAGTACATCTATAGTACATCTATAGTACTGCATCTCTGTAGAGATATAGAGACAGGACCTATAACAGAACCCTGCATGTTGTCATGCAGCAGACTGGGTCAGTGGTGGATATATGTATTAATGCAGAGGGATTTTATGGAAGATAATCCAGGAAAAATATATTTAGTGGTGGAGGGTTGGAGGGGGAAGAGTGGTGTGGAGGGGGTGGATGGGTGTAGAGGGGTGGAGGGGGTGGAGGGGGTGGAGGGGGTGGAGGGGGTGGAGGGGGCAGAGTGGTGTGGAGGGGGTGGATGGGTGTAGAGGGGTGGAGGGGGGTGGAGGGGGCAGAGTGGTGTGGAGGGGGAATAGTGGTGTGTGGAGGGGGAAGAGTGGGGTGGAGGGGGCAGAGTGGTGTGGAGGGGAAGAGTGGTGTGTGGAGGGGTGGATGGGTGTGGAGGGGGCAGAGTGGTGTAGAGGGGTGGAGGGGGTGGAGGGGGCAGAGTGGTGTGGAGGGGAAGAGTGGTGTGGAGGGGGTGGATGGGTGTAGAGGGGTGGAGGGGGTGGAGGGGGCAGAGTGGTGTGGAGGGGAAGAGTGGTGTGGAGGGAGGTGGGTGGATGGGTGTGGAGGGGGCAGAGTGGTGTGGAGGGGGTGGATGGGTGTAGAGGGGTGGAGGGGGTGGAGGGGGCAGAGTGGTGTGGAGGGGGCAGAGTGGTGTGGAGGGGGAAGAGTGGGGTGGAGGGGGCAGAGTGGTGTGGAGGGGGAAGAGTGGTGTGTGGAGGGGGTGGATGGGTGTGGAGGGGGCAGAGTGGTGTAGAGGGGTGGAGGGGGTGGAGGGGGCAGAGTGGTGTGGAGGGGGGAGAGTGGTGTGGAGGGGGTGGATGGGTGTGCACAATCGAGAGCATCCTGGCGGGCTGTATCACCGCCTGGTACGGCAACTGCTCCGCCCTCAACCGTAAGGCTCTCCAGAGGGTAGTGAGGACTGCACAACGCATCACCGGGGGCAAACTACCTGCCCTCCAGGACACCTACACCACCCGTTGTTACAGGAAGGCCATAAAGATCATCAAGGACATCAACCACCCGAACCACTGCCTGTTCACCCCGCTATCATCCAGAAGGCGAGGTCAGTACAGGTGCATCAAAGCTGGGACCGAGAGACTGAAAAACAGCTTCTATCTCAAGGCCATCAGACTGTTAAACAGCCACCACTAACATTGAGTGGCTGCTGCCAACACACTGTCATTGACACTGACCCAACTCCAGCCATTTTAATAATGGGAATTGATGGGAAATGATGTAAATATATCACTAGCCACTTTAAACAATGCTACCTTATATAATGTTACTTACCCTACATTATTCATCTCATATGCATATGTATATACTGTACTCTACATCATCGACTGCATCCTTATGTAACACATGTATCACTAGCCACTTTAACTATGCCACTTTGTTTACTTTGTCTACACACTCATATCATATGTATATACTGTACTCGATACCATCTACTGTATGCTGCTCTGTACCATCACTCATTCATATATCCTTATGTACATGTTCCTTATCCCCTTACACTGTGTATAAGACAGTAGTTTTGGAATTGTTAGTTAGATTACTTGTTGGTTATCACTGCATTGTCGGAACTAGAAGCACAAGCATTTCGCTACACTCGCATTAACATCTGCTAACCATGTGTATGTGACAAATACAATTTGATTTGATTTGATTTGAAGAGTGGTGTGGAGGGGACAGAGTGGTGTGGAGGGGGCAGAGTGGTGTGGAGGGGGCAGAGTGGTGTGGAGGGGGCAGAGTGGTGTGGAGGGGCAGAGTGGTGTGGAGGGGGCAGAGTGGTGTGGAGGGGCAGAGTGGTGTGGAGGGGGAAGAGTGGTGTGGAGGGGGCAGAGTGGTGTGGAGGGGGAAGAGTGGTGTGGAGGGGGCAGAGTGGTGTGGAGGGGGCAGAGTGGTGTGGAGGGGCGGAGTGGTGTGGAGGGGGCAGAGTGTTGTGGAGGGGGAATAGTGGTGTGGAGGGGGCAGAGTGCTGTGGAGGGGGCAGAGTGGTGTGGAGGGGGCAGAGTGGTGTGGAGGTGGATAGTGACAAATCAGGTCAAGCTGTTTGTAGGAGGTTTCTGGTCCTCCAGTCGTACGGTGTTAAGCCAAATTGGACGAGGTCCAGCTGAACAAGGTCAAGTCCCTCAGTTTTGTTTATAACAGAGCTGGGACTCATCCAGACTTATCATGCCATCGTCCAGTAGAGAAGGGAGGGAGGGAGATGGGGTGAGAGGGGAGAGAGGGGGAGAGAGGGAGGAGGGGGAGAGTGAGAGAGAATGGGAGAGAGGGGGAGAGAGGGGGAGAGAGGGAGGAGGGGGGAGAGGGGGAGAGAGGGAGGAGGGGGAGAGAGGGAAAGAGAGGGGGAGAGAGGGGGAGAGAGGGAGGAGGGAGGAGAGGGAGAGAGAGGGAGAGAGGGAGGAGGGGGGAGAGATTGGGAGAGAGGGGGAGGGAGGGAGGGAGATGGGGAGAGAGGAAGGAGGGGGAGAGATGGGGAGAGAGGGAAAGAGAGGGGGAGAGAGGGGGAGAGAGGGAGGAGGGGGAGAGAGGGAGGAGGGGGAGAGAGGGAGAGAGAGGGAGAGAGGGAGGAGGGGGAGAGATTGGGAGGGAGGGAGGGAGGGAGATGGGGAGAGAGGGGGAGAGAGGGGGAGAGAGGGAGGAGGGGGAGAGAGAGAGAGATTGGGAGAGAGGGGGAGAGAGGGGGAGAGAGGGAAAGAGAGGGGGAGAGAGGGAGGAGGGGGAGAGAGGGAGAGAGAGAGAGAGAGAGGAGGAGGGGGAGAGAGGGAAAGAGAGGGGGAGAGAGGGAGGAGGGGGAGAGAGAGAGAGAGATGTAAGCCCAGGTCCTCACCAGGATTTAGATAAGCCAAAGAGTTCACAACTTTAAATATTTTTAATACTAAAAGCCCAACAGCCCACATTTTGCAAATCATTTCTATTTAGTATTTGAAATGGCTGGGACAAAACCTTCAATGGGGCGGCAGGTAGCCTACTGGTTAGAGTGTTGGGCAGGTAGCCTACTGGTTAGAGTGTTGGGCCAGTAGCCTAGTGGTTACAGTGTTGGGCCGGTAGCCTACTGGTTACAGTGTTGGGCCGGTAGCCTACTGGTTACAGTGTTGGGCCGGTAGCCTACTGGTTACAGTGTTGGGCAGGTAGCCTACTGGTTGCAGTGTTGGGCAGGTAGCCTACTGGTTACAGTGTTGGGCAGGTAGCCTACTGGTTACAGTGTTGGGCAGGTAGCCTACTGGTTACAGTGTTGGGCAGGTAGCCTACTGGTTACAGTGTTGGGCAGGTAGCCTACTGGTTACAGTGTTGGGCCGGTAGCCTACTGGTTACAGTGTTGGGCAGGTAGCCTACTGGTTGCAGTGTTGGGCCAGTAGCCTAGTGGTTAGAGTGTTGGGCAGGTAGCCTACTGGTTAGAGTGTTGGGCAGGTAGCCTACTGGTTAGAGTGTTGGGTCAGTAGCCTACTGGTTACAGTGTTGGGCCAGTAGCCTAGTGGTTAGAGTGTTGGGCCAGTAGCCTAGTGGTTAGAGTGTTGGGCCAGTAGCCTACTGGTTAGAGTGTTGGGCAGGTAGCCTACTGGTTAGAGTGTTGGGTCAGTAGCCTACTGGTTAGAGTGTTGGGCCAGTAACCTACTGGTTAGACTGTTGGGTCAGTAGCCTACTGGTTAGAGTGTTGGGCCAGTAACCTACTGGTTAGACTGTTGGGTCAGCAGCCTACTGGTTAGAGTGTTGGGCCAGTAGCCTACTGGTTAGTGTGTTGGGTCAGTAGCCTACTGGTTAGAGTGTTGGGTCAGTATCCTACTGGTTAGAGTATTGGGTCAGTAGCCTAGTGGTTAGAGTGTTGGGCAGGTAGCCTAGTGGTTAGAGTGTTGGGCAGGTAGCCTACTGGTTACAGTGTTGGGCCGGTAGCCTAGTGGTTAGAGTGTTGGGCAGGTAGCCTACTGGTTAGAGTGTTGGGCAGGTAGCCTACTGGTTAGAGTGTTGGGCAGGTAGCCTACTGGTTAGAGTGTTGGGTCAGTAGCCTAATGGTAACAGTGTTGGGCCAGTAGCCTAGTGGTTAGAGTGTTGGGCCAGTAGCCTAGTGGTTAGAGTGTTGGGCCAGTAGCCTACTGGTTAGAGTGTTGGGCAGGTAGCCTAGTGGTTAGAGTGTTGGGTCAGTATCCTACTGGTTAGAGTGTTGGGTCAGTAGCCTACTGGTTAGAGTGTTGGGTCAGTAGCCTACTGGTTAGAGTGTTGGGCCAGTAGCCTACTGGTTAGAGTGTTGGGCCAGTAGCCTAGTGGTTAGAGTGTTGGGTCAGTAGCCTAGTGGTTAGAGTGTTGGGCCAGTAGCCTAGTGGTTAGAGTGTTGGGTCAGTAGCCTAGTGGTTAGAGTGTTGGGCCAGTAGCCTAGTGGTTAGAGTGTTGGGCCAGTAGCCTAGTGGTTAGAGTGTTGGGTTAGTAGCCTACTCGTTAGAGTGTTGGGCCAGTAGCCTAGTGGTTACAGTGTTGGGCCAGTATCCTAGTGGTTAGAATGTTGGGCAGGTAGCCTACTGGTTAGAGTGTTGGTCCAGGATCCTAGTGGTTACAGTGTTGGGCCAGTATCCTAGTGGTTACAGTGTTGGGCCAGTATCCTAGTGGTTAGAGTGTTGGGCCAGTGTCCTTGTGGTTAGAGTGTTGGGCCAGTAGCCTACTGGTTACAGTGTTGGGCCAGTATCCTAGTGGTTAGAGTGTTGGGGCAGTTTCCTAGTGGTTAGAGTGTTGGGCCAGTATCCTAGTGGTTAGAGTGTTGGGCCAGTATCCAAGTGGTTAGAGTGTTGGGCCAGTATCCTAGTGGTTAGAGTGTTGGGCCAGTATCCTAGTGGTTAGAGTGTTGGGCCAGTATCCTAGTGGTTAGAGTGTTGGGCCAGTATCCTAGTGGTTACAGTGTTTGGCCAGTAGCCTAGTGGTTAGAGTGTTGGGCCAGTTGCCTAGTGGTTAGAGTGTTGGGCCAGTATCCTAGTGGTTAGAGTGTTGGGCAGGTAGCCTAGTGGTTAGAGTGTTGGGCAGGTAGCCTAGTGGTTAGAATGTTGGGCCAGTAGATTCGTGGTTAGTGTTGGGCCAGTAACCTGCTGGTTAGAGTTTGGGCCAGGATCCTAGTGGTTTGAGTGTTGGGTCAGTAGCCTACTGGTTAGTGTGTTGGGCCAGTATCCTACTGGTTAGAGTGTTGGGTCAGGATCCTAGTGGTTATAGTGTTGGGCCAGTACCCGAGTGGTTAGAGTGTTGGGCCAGTATCCTAGTGGTTAGAGTGTTGGGCGAGTAGCCTAGTGGTTAGAGTGTTGGACCAGTAGCCTAGTGGTTAGAGTGTTGGGTCAGTTGGGTCAGTAGCCTAGTGGTTAGAGTAGGTCCTTCTGTAGCTCAGTTGGTAGAGCATGGCGCTTGTAACGCCAGGGTAGTGGGTTCGATCCCCGGGACCACCCATACGTAGAATGTATGCACACATGACTGTAAGTCGCTTTGGATAAAAGCGTCTGCTAAATGGCATATATTATTATATTATTATAATATATATTAGTGTTGGGGCAGTTTCCTAGTGGTTAGAGTGTTGGGCCAGTATCCTAGTGGTTAGAGTGTTGGGCCAGTATCCAAGTGGTTAGAGTGTTGGGCCAGTATCCTAGTGGTTAGAGTGTTGGGCCAGTAGTCTAGTGGTTAGAGTGTTGGGCCAGTAGCCGAGTGGTTAGAGTGTTGGGCCAGTAGCCTAGTGGTTAGAGTGTTGGGCCAGTAGCCTAGTGGTTGGAGTGTTGGGCCAGTAGCCTAGTGGTTAGAGTGTTGGGCCAGTATCCTAGTGTTTAGAGTGTTGGGCCAGTATCCTAGTGGTTACAGTGTTTGGCCAGTAGCCTAGTGGTTAGAGTGTTGGGCCAGTTGCCTAGTGGTTAGAGTGTTGGGCCAGTATCCTAGTGGTTAGAGTGTTGGGCAGGTAGCCTAGTGGTTAGAGTGTTGGGCAGGTAGCCTAGTGGTTAGAATGTTGGGCCAGTAGATTTGTGGTTAGAGTGTTGGGCCAGTAACCTGCTGGTTAGAGTTTGAGCCAGGATCCTAGTGGTTTGAGTGTTGGGTCAGTAGCCTACTGGTTAGTGTGTTGGGCCAGTATCCTACTGGTTAGAGTGTTGGGTCAGTATCCTAGTGGTTAGAGTGTTGGGCCAGTACCCGAGTGGTTAGAGTGTTGGGCCAGTATCCTAGTGGTTAGAGTGTTGGGCCAGTATCCTAGTGGTTAGAGTTTCGGCCAGTAGCCTACTGGTTAGAGTGTTGGGCCAGTATCCTAGTGGTTACACTGTTGGGCCAGTAGCCTACGGGTTAGAGTGTTGGGACAGTTTCCTAGTGGTTAGAGTGTTGGGCCAGTATCCTAGTGGTTAGAGTGTTGGGCCAGTTTACGAGTGGTTAGAGTGTTGGGCGAGTAGCCTTGTGGTTAGAGTGTTGGGCCAGTATCCTAGTGGTTAGAGTGTTGGGCCAGTATTCTAGTGGTTAGAGTGTTGGGTCAGTAGCCTAGTGGTTAGAGTGTTGGACCAGTAACCTAGTGGTTAGAGTTTGGGCCAGTAGCCTACTGGTTACAGTGTTGGGCCAGTAGCCTACTGGTTAGAGTTTTGTGCCAGTATCCTAGTGGTTAGAGTGTTGGGCCAGTAGCCTAGTGGTTAGAGTGTTGGGCCAGTAGCCTAGTGGTTAGAGTGTTTGGCCAGTATCCTAGTGGTTAGAGTGTTGGACCAGTAGCCTAGTGGTTAGAGTGTTGGGCCAGTATCCTAGTGGTTAGAGTGTTGGGCCAGTAGCCTAGTGGTTAGAGTGTTGGGCAGGTAGCCTAGTGGTTAGAGTGTTGGGCCGGTAGCCTAGTGGTTAGAGTGTTGGGCCGGTAGCCTAGTGCTTAGAGTGTTGGGTCAGTATCCTACTGGTTAGTGTGTTGGGCCAGTAGCCTAGTGGTTAGAGTGTTGGGCCGGTAGCCTAGTGCTTAGAGTGTTGGGTCAGTATCCTACTGGTTAGAGTGTTGGGCCAGTAGCCTAGTGGTTAGAGTGTTGGGCCGGTAGCCTAGTTGTTAGAGTGTTGGGAATGTAGGGAATATGGTTCTATAGGGCCCTTGTCTAAAGTAGTGCACTATATATAGTGAATAGGGTTCTATATGGCTCTGGTCTAAAGTAGTGCACTGTATAGGGAATAGGGCTGTACATCTACTGTCAGTAAACACTATGTGGCCCATCAGCTGAAAGACCATGGAACTCTACATGCTAATCTACACAGGAAATAGTTTGACCTGCGTGGGGAGAAATTGTCTCTATCTAAAACAACATCTCCAATCCTCTTGTTTATCGTGTCCACCCCCTCAGGACTCCAGCTGTGTGCTTTTCTCTGAGGTGTGAGGAAGGGGAAAACAGTCCCATCAATATTGAGTTTGAGCTCTCCTCCCACTGAGATAAGTGCCTCAATTCACCCCCACCTCTGCTTCCACGTATCTTCCACCACAGTAGTTGGTCCTGGGACCAGCTTTCACAATAATCTGTAGCCCTGTCTCTCCTCTCTCTCTCTCTCTCTCTCTCTCTCTCTCTCTCTCTCTCTCTCTCTCTCTCTCTCTCTCTCTCTCTCTCTGTCTCTCTCTGTCTCTCTCTCTCTCTCTCTCTCTCTCTCTCTCTCTCTCTCTCTCTCTCTCTCTCTCTCTCTCTCTCTCTCTCTCTCTCTCTCTCTCTCTCTCTCTCTCTCTCTCTCTCTCTCTCTCTCTCTCTGTCTCTCTTTCTCTCTTTCTCAGAATTCAATTCAATTTCAATGTAAGAGGCTTTATTGGTATGGGAAACATATGTTAATAGGCATGTGCTGACCAACTGGCAGGTGTCTTCACTGACATTTTCAACATGTCCCTGATTGAGTCTGTAATACCAACATGTTTCAAGCAGACCACCATAGTCCCTGTGCTCAAGAACACCAAGGCAACCTGCCTAAATGACTACCAACCCGTAGCACTCACGTCTGTAGCCATGAAGTGCTTTGAAAGGCTGGTCATGGATCACTGAGGATCTCTGCCCTGAGGATGGAACTGCTGTTTCTAGACAGAGCATATGTCCCAAAAGGACCCTTATTCTCTACATAGTGCACTACACTGAGGATCTCTGCCCTGAGGATGGAACTGCTGTTTCTAGACAGAGCATATGTCCCAAAAGGCCCCCTATTCTCTACATAGTGCACTACACTGAGGATCTCTGCCCTGAGGATGGAACTGCTGTTTCTAGACAGAGCATATGTCCCAAAAGGCCCCCTATTCTCTACATAGTGCACTACACTGAGGATCTCTGCCCTGAGGATGGAACTGCTGTTTCTAGACAGAGCATATGTCCCAAAAGGCCCCATATCCCCGACACCATTCTGTATACTTCTGGCCCTTCTTTTATTCTCTATTTTGGTTAGGCCAGGGTGTGACTAGGGTGTGACTAGGGTGTGACTAGGGTGTGACTAGGGTGTGACTAGGGTGTGACTAGGGTGTGACTAGGGTGGGCATTCTATGTCCTGGCCATAGAGAGGCTTTTATTCTCTATTTTGGTTAGGCCAGGGTGTGACTAGGGTGTGACTAGGGTGTGACTAGGGTGTGACTAGGGTGGGCATTCTATGTCCTGGCCATAGAGAGGCTTTTATTCTCTATTTTGGTTAGGCCAGGGTGTGACTAGGTGTGACTAGGGTGTGACTAGGGTGGGCATTCTATGTCCTGGCCATAGAGAGGCTTTTATTCTCTATTTTGGTTAGGCCAGGGTGTGACTAGGTGTGACTAGGGTGTGACTAGGGTGTGACTAGGGTGTGACTAGGGTGGGCATTCTATGTCCTGGCCATAGAGAGGCTTTTATTCTCTATTTTGGTTAGGCCAGGGTGTGACTAGGGTGTGACTAGGGTGTGACTAGGGTGGGCATTCTATGTCCTGGCCATAGAGAGGCTTTTATTCTCTATTTTGGTTAGGCCAGAGTGTGACTAGGGTGTGACTAGGTGTGACTAGGGTGTGGCTAGGGTGTGACTAGGGTGGGCATTCTATGTCCTGGCCATAGAGAGGCTTTTATTCTCTATTTTGGTTAGGCCAGAGTGTGACTAGGGTGTGACTAGGGTGTGACTAGGGTGTGACTAGGGTGTGGCTAGGGTGTGACTAGGGTGGGCATTCTATGTCCTGGTCATAGAGAGGCTTTTATTCTCTATTTTGGTTAGGCCAGGGTGTGACTAGGGTGTGACTAGGGTGTGACTAGGGTGGGCATTCTATGTCCTGGCCATAGAGAGGCTTTTATTCTCTATTTTGGTTAGGCCAGGGTGTGACTAGGGTGTGACTAGGGTGTGACTAGGGTGTGACTAGGGTGGGCATTCTATGTCCTGGCCATAGAGAGGCTTTTATTCTCTATTTTGGTTAGGCCAGGGTGTGACTAGGGTGTGACTAGGGTGTGACTAGGGTGGGCATTCTATGTCCTGGCCATAGAGAGGCTTTTATTCTCTATTTTGGTTAGGCCAGGGTGTGACTAGGGTGTGACTAGGGTGTGACTAGGGTGTGACTAGGGTGTGACTAGGGTGGGCATTCTATGTCCTGGCCATAGAGAGGCTTTTATTCTCTATTTTGGTTAGGCCAGGGTGTGACTAGGGTGTGACTAGGGTGTGACTAGGGTGGGCATTCTATGTCCTGGCCATAGAGAGGCTTTTATTCTCTATTTTGGTTAGGCCAGAGTGTGACTAGGGTGTGACTAGGGTGTGACTAGGGTGTGGCTAGGGTGTGACTAGGGTGGGCATTCTATGTCCTGGCCATAGAGAGGCTTTTATTCTCTATTTTGGTTAGGCCAGAGTGTGACTAGGGTGTGACTAGGGTGTGACTAGGGTGTGACTAGGGTGTGGCTAGGGTGTGACTAGGGTGGGCATTCTATGTCCTGGCCATAGAGAGGCTTTTATTCTCTATTTTGGTTAGGCCAGAGTGTGACTAGGGTGTGACTAGGGTGTGACTAGGGTGGGCATTCTATGTCCTGGCCATAGAGAGGCTTTTATTCTCTATTTTGGTTAGGCCAGGGTGTGACTAGGGTGTGACTAGGGTGTGACTAGGGTGTGACTAGGGTGGGCATTCTATGTCCTGGCCATAGAGAGGCTTTTATTCTCTATTTTGGTTAGGCCAGGGTGTGACTAGGGTGGGCATTCTATGTCCTGGTCATAGAGAGGCTTTTATTCTCTATTTTGGTTAGGCCAGGGTGTGACTAGGGTGTGACTAGGGTGTGACTAGGGTGGGCATTCTATGTCCTGGCCATAGAGAGGCTTTTATTCTCTATTTTGGTTAGGCCAGGGTGTGACTAGGGTGTGACTAGGGTGTGACTAGGGTGTGACTAGGGTGGGCATTCTATGTCCTGGCCATAGAGAGGCTTTTATTCTCTATTTTGGTTAGGCCAGGGTGTGACTAGGGTGTGACTAGGGTGTGACTAGGGTGGGCATTCTATGTCCTGGCCATAGAGAGGCTTTTATTCTCTATTTTGGTTAGGCCAGGGTGTGACTAGGGTGTGACTAGGGTGTGACTAGGGTGTGACTAGGGTGGGCATTCTATGTCCTGGCCATAGAGAGGCTTTTATTCTCTATTTTGGTTAGGCCAGGGTGTGACTAGGGTGTGACTAGGGTGTGACTAGGGTGTGACTAGGGTGTGACTAGGGTGTGACTAGGGTGGGCATTCTATGTCCTGGCCATAGAGAGGCTTTTATTCTCTATTTTGGTTAGGCCAGGGTGTGACTAGGGTGTGACTAGGGTGTGACTAGGGTGTGGCTAGGGTGTGACTAGGGTGGGCATTCTATGTCCTGGCCATAGAGAGGCTTTTATTCTCTATTTTGGTTAGGCCAGAGTGTGACTAGGGTGTGACTAGGGTGTGACTAGGGTGTGACTAGGGTGTGGCTAGGGTGTGACTAGGGTGGGCATTCTATGTCCTGGCCATAGAGAGGCTTTTATTCTCTATTTTGGTTAGGCCAGAGTGTGACTAGGGTGTGACTAGGGTGTGACTAGGGTGTGACTAGGGTGTGACTAGGGTGTGACTAGGGTGGGCATTCTATGTCCTGGCCGTATAGAGGCTTTTATTCTCTATTTTGGTTAGGCCAGGGTGTGACTAGGGTGTGACTAGGGTGTGACTAGGGTGGGCATTCTATGTCCTGGCCATAGAGAGGCTTTTATTCTCTATTTTGGTTAGGCCAGGGTGTGACTAGGGTGTGACTAGGGTGTGACTAGGGTGGGCATTCTATGTCCTGGCCATAGAGAGGCTTTTATTCTCTATTTTGGTTAGGCCAGGGTGTGACTAGGGTGTGACTAGGGTGTGACTAGGGTGGGCATTCTATGTCCTGGCCATAGAGAGGCTTTTATTCTCTATTTTGGTTAGGCCAGGGTGTGACTAGGGTGTGACTAGGGTGGGCATTCTATGTCCTGGCCGTATAGAGGCTTTTATTCTCTATTTTGGTTAGGCCAGGGTGTGACTAGGGTGTGACTAGGGTGTGGCTAGGGTGTGACTAGGGTGGGCATTCTATGTCCTGGCCGTATAGAGGCTTTTATTCTCTATTTTGGTTAGGCCAGGGTGTGACTAGGGTGTGACTAGGGTGTGGCTAGGGTGTGACTAGGGTGGGCATTCTATGTCCTGGCCATAGAGAGGCTTTTATTCTCTATTTTGGTTAGGCCAGGGTGTGACTAGGGTGTGACTAGGGTGTGACTAGGGTGGGCATTCTATGTCCTGGCCATAGAGAGGCTTTTATTCTATATTTTGGTTAGGCCAGGGTGTGACTAGGGTGTGACTAGGGTGGGCATTCTATGTTCCTTTTTCTATGTTTTTGTATTTCTTTGTTTTTGGCCGGGTATGGTTCTCAATCAGGGACAGCTGTCTATCGTTGTCTCTTATTGGGAACCATACTTAGGTAGCTCTGATTGGGAACCATACTTAGGTAGCTCTGATTGGGAACCATACTTAGGTAGCTCTTGCCCACATGGGTTCTCAATCAGGGACAACTGTCTATCGTTGTCTCTGATTGGGAACCTAACTTAGGTAGCTCTTGCCCACATGGGTTCTCAATCAGGGACAGCTGTCTGTCGTTGTCTCTGATTGGGAACCATACTTAGGTAGCTCTTGCCCACATGGGTTCTCAATCAGGGACAGCTGTCTATCGTTGTCTCTGATTGGGAACCATACGTAGGTAGCTCTTGCCCACATGGGTTCTCAATCAGGGACAGCTGTCTATCGTTGTCTCTGATTGGGAACCATACGTAGGTAGCTCTTGCCCACATGGGTTTTGTGGTTAGTTGTTTTCTGTATTGTTAGTTTCCTTACAGAACTGTTCATTTTCCTCTTTGTTGGTTTTTGTTCTAGTGTTCTGTTTTTAATAAAATATCATTAACACGTCTCACGCTGCGCCTTGGTCCAGTCATTCACAGGAAGAGGATCGTTACAGACCCTTTTGCAATTATGTTGCTGAAACAGCTGAAAACTGATTAGAGAAGCAATAAAACTGGCCTTTAGACTAGTTGAGTATCTAGAGCATCAGCGTTTGTGGGTTCGATTAAAGGCTCAAAATGGCCAGAAACAAAGACCTTTCCTCTGAAACATGTCAATCTATTCTTGTTCTGAGAAATGAAGGTTATTCCATGCGAGAATTTTCCAAAAAACTGACGATCTTGTACAGCGCTCTATACTACTCCCTTCACAGAACAGCGCAAACTGGCTCTAACCAGAATAGAAAGAGGAGTGGGAGGCCCCCGGTGCACAGCTGAGCAAGTACATTAGAATGTCTAGTTTGAGAAACAGACGCCTCACAAGTCCTCAACTGGCAGCTTCATTATATAGTACCCACAAAGCACCAGTCTCAACGTCAACAGTGAAGAGGCGACTCAGGAACCCCGGGATGCTGGCCTTCTAGGCAGAGTTGCAAAGAAAAAGCCATATCTCAGACTGGCCAATAAAAATAAAATATTAAGCTGGGCAAAAGAACACAGACACTGAACAGAGGAACTCTGCCTAGAAGGCCAGCATCCCGGAGTCTCCTCTTCACTGTTGACGTTGAGACTGGACAGAGGAACTCTGCCTAGAAGGCCAGCATCCCAGAGTCTCCTCTTCACTGTTGACGTTGAGACTGGACAGAGGAACTCTGCCTAGAAGGCCAGCATCCCGGAGTCGCCTCTTCACTGTTGACGTTGAGACTGGACAGAGGAACTCTGCCTAGAAGGCCAACATCCCGGAGTCGCCTCTTCACTGTTGACGTTGAGACTGCTGTTTTGTGTGTTGATTAGTGCTCTGTTCAAGTAGATTGTGATTTTACTGTGGTCTGATAGGGGTGTCAGTGGACTGACTGTGAACGCTCTGAGAGCCTCTGGGTTGAGGTCAGTGATAAAGTAGTCTACAGTACTACTGCCAAAAGTTGAGCTATAGATGTACCTATCATAGGAGTCCCCTCGAAGCCTTCCATTGACTATGTACATACCCAGCGTGCGACAGAGCTGCAGGAGTTGTGGCCCGTTTTTGTGGTTATGTTGTCATAGTTGTGCCTAGGGGGGCATATGGGGGAGGGAATGCTGTCACCTCCAGGTAGGTGTTTGTCCCCCTGTGTGCTGAGGGTGTCAGGTTCTTGTCCAGTTCTGGCATTTAGGTCACCATAGACTAGTACATGTCCCTGGGCCTGGAAATGATTGATTTCCCCCTCCAGGATGGAGAAGCTGTCTTCATTAAAGTATGGGGATTCTAGTGGTGGGATATAGGTAGCACACAGGAGGACATTTTTCTCTGTTAAGATCATTTCCTTTTGAATTTGTAGCCAAATGTAAAATGTTCCTGTTTTGATTAATTTAACGGAGTGAGTAAGGTCTGCTCTATACCAAATTAGCATACCCCCTGAGTCCCTTCCCTGTTTCACATCTGGTAGTTTGGTGGATGGGACTACCAGCTCTCTGTAACCTAGAGGGCAACCGTCTCCTCTATACCAGGTTTCTTGCAGGATGACAATGTCTGTATTACCGATTTCTTTGGTGAAGTCCAGGTTCCTGCTCTTTAGGCCAATTGCAGATGACCTCAGACCTTGGATATTCCATGATGAGATAATGAAGGCCTCGTGTTCCATAAAGCGTCCAATGCTGTTAGTCTCTCTCTCTCTCTCTCTCTCTCTCTCTCTCTCTCTCTCTCTCTCTCTCTCTCTCTCTCTCTCTCTCTCTCTCTCTCTCTCTCTCTCTCTCTCTCTCTCTCTCTCTCTCTCTCTCTCTCAGCAGACAGACAACCCACTTATCTCTCTCTACCACACATCACATTCCTGTCACAGCACGTCATAGCTCTCACCTGTTAACATTTTACTGAAGCGGGATAAATCAAGGTCGGACAGAGTATTTCTTGGTAATCTTAAACAAATCTACGTTGAAACAAAAGTATAAACCTCATGGTTTAACAAAAAAGAAGACACCTGTCAAATATAGAGTTGAATAGAATACTGAAATAAAACTAAAACGTTTGACATAGGAACACCAGATTTTGAAATGCTGAAAAATATGACTAACATTCCACCCATAAAGTCACTAGAGGGCGATTTGGTCGTTTGACTGCAGGAAACGGAGCTACAAGACAATGTATGTATTGATCCACTACTATACAACGGTGTCGTCTGGAGGAAATGGTGATGATGAAAAATGACATCCTATAATTATCTCAGAGCTGCTTCAGTGACAAGCTGTCGGCTGAAAGAGAAAAGGC
The DNA here is from genome assembly GCF_021184085.1 of Oncorhynchus gorbuscha. Taxonomy (NCBI): domain Eukaryota; kingdom Metazoa; phylum Chordata; class Actinopteri; order Salmoniformes; family Salmonidae; genus Oncorhynchus; species Oncorhynchus gorbuscha. Next base: position 20,093 of record NW_025747271.1, read on the forward strand.
CTTTCTCTGTGCTGTCCTATATGCAGCGCTGCCCGGCCAGATGAAGAGCACTGATGCATTATGGGAAATGTCTTCCTTCATTTGATCAATGTTGTGAACCGTAATTAATTAAAATTTCTTTGATCAGTTTTTGCACCAATGTGCGTCTATAATGAATCATTGTTGAAGCTAAATAATCACATCAATATAAACATCAACATACACTAATGATGGTGCCGAAAGAGACGTTCGCCTCTCTTCGAGTCCTTAGGAAACAGTATTTAGAACTATTGAGATGGTCGCCTCTCTTCGAGTCCTTAGGAAACAGTATTTAGAACTATTGAGATGGTCGCCTCTCTTCGAGTCCTTAGGAAACAGTATTTAGAACTATTGAGATGGTCACCTCTCTTCGAGTCCTTAGGAAACAGTATTTAGAACTATTGAGATGGTCGCCTCTCTTCGAGTCCTTAGGAAACAGTATTTAGAACTATTGAGATGGTCGCCTCTCTTCGAGTCCTTAGGAAACTACCCAGTATTTAGAACTATTGAGATGGTCGCCTCTCTTCGAGTCCTTAGGAAACAGTATTTAGAACTATTGAGATGGTCACCTCTCTTCGAGTCCTTAGGAAACAGTATTTAGAACTATTGAGATGGTCGCCTCTCTTCGAGTCCTTAGGAAACAGTATTTAGAACTATTGAGATGGTCGCCTCTTCGAGTCCTTAGGAAACAGTATTTAGAACTATTGAGATGGTCGCCTCTCTTCGAGTCCTTAGGAAACTACCCAGTATTTAGAACTATTGAGATGGTCGCCTCTCTTCGAGTCCTTAGGAAACAGTATTTAGAACTATTGAGATGGTCACCTCTCTTCGAGTCCTTAGGAAACAGTATTTAGAACTATTGAGATGGTCGCCTCTCTTCGAGTCCTTAGGAAACAGTATTTAGAACTATTGAGATGGTCGCCTCTCTTCGAGTCCTTAGGAAACAGTATTTAGAACTATTGAGATGGTCGCCTCTCTTCGAGTCCTTAGGAAACAGTATTTAGAACTATTGAGATGGTCACCTCTCTTCGAGTCCTTAGGAAACTACCCAGTATTTAGAACTATTGAGATGGTCGCCTCTCTTCGAGTCCTTAGGAAACAGTATTTAGAACTATTGAGATGGTCGCCTCTCTTCGAGTCCTTAGGAAACTATCCAGTATTTAGAACTATTGAGATGGTCACCTCTCTTCGAGTCCTTAGGAAACAGTATTTAGAACTATTGAGATGGTCACCTCTCTTCGAGTCCTTAGGAAACAGTATTTAGAACTATTGAGATGGTCACCTCTCTTCGAGTCCTTAGGAAACAGTATTTAGAACTATTGAGATGGTCGCCTCTCTTCGAGTCCTTAGGAAACTACCCAGTATTTAGAACTATTGAGATGGTCGCCTCTCTTCGAGTCCTTAGGAAATAGTATTTAGAACTATTGAGATGGTCGCCTCTCTTCGAGTCCTTAGGAAACAGTATTTAGAACTATTGAGATGGTCACCTCTCTTCGAGTCCTTAGGAAACAGTATTTAGAACTATTGAGATGGTCGCCTCTTCGAGTCCTTAGGAAACAGTATTTAGAACTATTGAGATGGTCGCCCTCTTCGAGTCCTTAGGAAACAGTATTTAGAACTATTGAGATGGTCGCCTCTCTTCGAGTCCTTAGGAAACAGTATTTAGAACTATTGAGATGGTCGCCTCTCTTCGAGTCCTTAGGAAACAGTATTTAGAACTATTGAGATGGTCGCCTCTCTTCGAGTCCTTAGGAAACTATCCAGTATTTAGAACTATTGAGATGGTCACCTCTCTTCGAGTCCTTAGGAAACAGTATTTAGAACTATTGAGATGGTCACCTCTCTTCGAGTCCTTAGGAAACAGTATTTAGAACTATTGAGATGGTCGCCTCTCTTCGAGTCCTTAGGAAACAGTATTTAGAACTATTGAGATGGTCGCCTCTCTTCGAGTCCTTAGGAAACAGTATTTAGAACTATTGAGATGGTCGCCTCTTCGAGTCCTTAGGAAACTACCCAGTATTTAGAACTATTGAGATGGTCGCCTCTCTTCGAGTCCTTAGGAAACAGTATTTAGAACTATTGAGATGGTCGCTCTCTTCGAGTCCTTAGGAAACAGTATTTAGAACTATTGAGATGGTCACCTCTCTTCGAGTCCTTAGGAAACAGTATTTAGAACTATTGAGATGGTCGCCTCTCTTCGAGTCCTTAGGAAACAGTATTTAGAACTATTGAGATGGTCGCCTCTCTTCGAGTCCTTAGGAAATTGTCCAGTATTTAGAACTATTGAGATGGTCGCCTCTCTTCGAGTCCTTAGGAAACAGTATTTAGAACTATTGAGATGGTCGCCTCTCTTCGAGTCCTTAGGAAACAGTATTTAGAACTATTGAGATGGTCACCTCTCTTCGAGTCCTTAGGAAACAGTATTTAGAACTATTGAGATGGTCGCCTCTCTTCGAGTCCTTAGGAAACAGTATTTAGAACTATTGAGATGGTCACCTCTCTTCGAGTCCTTAGGAAACTACCCAGTATTTAGAACTATTGAGATGGTCGCCTCTTCGAGTCCTTAGGAAACTACCCAGTATTTAGAACTATTGAGATGGTCGCCTCTCTTCGAGTCCTTAGGAAACTACCCAGTATTTAGAACTATTGAGATGGTCGCCTCTCTTCGAGTCCTTAGGAAACTACCCAGTATTTAGAACTATTGAGATGGTCGCCTCTCTTCGAGTCCTTAGGAAACTACCCAGTATTTAGAACTATTGAGATGGTCGCCTCTCTTCGAGTCCTTAGGAAACAGTATTTAGAACTATTGAGATGGTCGCCTCTCTTCGAGTCCTTAGGAAACAGTATTTAGAACTATTGAGATGGTCACCTCTTCGAGTCCTTAGGAAACTATCCAGTATTTAGAACTATTGAGATGGTCGCCTCTCTTCGAGTCCTTAGGAAACAGTATTTAGAACTATTGAGATGGTCGCCTCTCTTCGAGTCCTTAGGAAACAGTATTTAGAACTATTGAGATGGTCGCCTCTCTTCGAGTCCTTAGGAAACAGTATTTAGAACTATTGAGATGGTCGCCTCTCTTCGAGTCCTTAGGAAACAGTATTTAGAACTATTGAGATGGTCACCTCTCTTCGAGTCCTTAGGAAACTATCCAGTATTTAGAACTATTGAGATGGTCGCCTCTCTTCGAGTCCTTAGGAAACAGTATTTAGAACTATTGAGATGGTCGCCTCTCTTCGAGTCCTTAGGAAACAGTATTTAGAACTATTGAGATGGTCGCCTCTCTTCGAGTCCTTAGGAAACTATCCAGTATTTAGAACTATTGAGATGGTCGCCTCTCTTCGAGTCCTTAGGAAACTATCCAGTATTTAGAACTATTGAGATGGTCGCCTCTCTCGAGTCCTTAGGAAACAGTATTTAGAACTATTGAGATGGTCGCCTCTCTTCGAGTCCTTAGGAAACAGTATTTAGAACTATTGAGATGGTCGCCTCTCTTCGAGTCCTTAGGAAACAGTATTTAGAACTATTGAGATGGTCGCCTCTTCGAGTCCTTAGGAAACAGTATTTAGAACTATTGAGATGGTCACTCTCTTCGAGTCCTTAGGAAACAGTATTTAGAACTATTGAGATGGTCGCCTCTCTTCGAGTCCTTAGGAAACAGTATTTAGAACTATTGAGATGGTCGCCTCTCTTCGAGTCCTTAGGAAACAGTATTTAGAACTATTGAGATGGTCGCCTCTTCGAGTCCTTAGGAAACAGTATTTAGAACTATTGAGATGGTCGCCTCTCTTCGAGTCCTTAGGAAACAGTATTTAGAACTATTGAGATGGTCACCTCTCTTCGAGTCCTTAGGAAACAGTATTTAGAACTATTGAGATGGTCGCCTCTCTTCGAGTCCTTAGGAAACAGTATTTAGAACTATTGAGATGGTCGCCTCTCTTCGAGTCCTTAGGAAACTATCCATTATTTAGAACTATTGAGATGGTCGCCTCTCTTCGAGTCCTTAGGAAACAGTATTTAGAACTATTGAGATGGTCGCCTCTCTTCGAGTCCTTAGGAAACAGTATTTAGAACTATTGAGATGGTCGCCTCTCTTCGAGTCCTTAGGAAACTATCCAGTATTTAGAACTATTGAGATGGTCGCCTCTCTTCGAGTCCTTAGGAAACTATCCAGTATTTAGAACTATTGAGATGGTCACCTCTCTTCGAGTCCTTAGGAAACTACCCAGTATTTAGAACTATTGAGATGGTCGCCTCTCTTCGAGTCCTTAGGAAACAGTATTTAGAACTATTGAGATGGTCGCCTCTCTTCGAGTCCTTAGGAAACAGTATTTAGAACTATTGAGATGGTCGCCTCTCTTCGAGTCCTTAGGAAACAGTATTTAGAACTATTGAGATGGTCGCCTCTCTCGAGTCCTTAGGAAACAGTATTTAGAACTATTGAGATGGTCGCCTCTCTTCGAGTCCTTAGGAAACTACCCAGTATTTAGAACTATTGAGATGGTCGCCTCTCTTCGAGTCCTTAGGAAACAGTATTTAGAACTATTGAGATGGTCGCCTCTCTTCGAGTCCTTAGGAAACTATCCAGTATTTAGAACTATTGAGATGGTCGCCTCTCTTCGAGTCCTTAGGAAACAGTATTTAGAACTATTGAGATGGTCGCCTCTTCGAGTCCTTAGGAAACTATCCAGTATTTAGAACTATTGAGATGGTCGCCTCTCTTCGAGTCCTTAGGAAACAGTATTTAGAACTATTGAGATGGTCGCCTCTCTTCGAGTCCTTAGGAAACAGTATTTAGAGCTATTGAGATGGTCGCCTCTCTTCGAGTCCTTAGGAAACAGTATTTAGAACTATTGAGATGGTCGCCTCTCTTCGAGTCCTTAGGAAACAGTATTTAGAACTATTGAGATGGTCGCCTCTCTTCGAGTCCTTAGGAAACAGTATTTAGAACTATTGAGATGGTCGCCTCTCTTCGAGTCCTTAGGAAACAGTATTTAGAACTATTGAGATGGTCGCCTCTCTTCGAGTCCTTAGGAAACTATCCAGTATTTAGAACTATTGAGATGGTCGCCTCTCTTCGAGTCCTTAGGAAACTACCCAGTATTTAGAACTATTGAGATGGTCGCCTCTCTTCGAGTCCTTAGGAAACAGTATTTAGAACTATTGAGATGGTCGCCTCTCTTCGAGTCCTTAGGAAACAGTATTTAGAACTATTGAGATGGTCGCCTCTTCGAGTCCTTAGGAAACAGTATTTAGAACTATTGAGATGGTCGCCTCTCTTCGAGTCCTTAGGAAACAGTATTTAGAACTATTGAGATGGTCGCCTCTCTTCGAGTCCTTAGGAAACTACCCAGTATTTAGAACTATTGAGATGGTCACCTCTCTTCGAGTCCTTAGGAAACAGTATTTAGAACTATTGAGATGGTCGCTCTCTTCGAGTCCTTAGGAAACTATCCAGTATTTAGAACTATTGAGATGGTCGCCTCTCTTCGAGTCCTTAGGAAACAGTATTTAGAACTATTGAGATGGTCGCCTCTCTTCGAGTCCTTAGGAAACTACCCAGTATTTAGAACTATTGAGATGGTCGCCTCTTCGAGTCCTTAGGAAACTACCCAGTATTTAGAACTATTGAGACTTTCGCCTCTCTTCGAGTCCTTAGGAAACAGTATTTAGAACTATTGAGATGGTCGCCTCTCTTCGAGTCCTTAGGAAACTACCCAGTATTTAGAACTATTGAGATGGTCGCCTCTCTTCGAGTCCTTAGGAAACAGTATTTAGAACTATTGAGATGGTCGCCTCTCTTCGAGTCCTTAGGAAACAGTATTTAGAACTATTGAGATGGTCGCCTCTCTTCGAGTCCTTAGGAAACAGTATTTAGAACTATTGAGATGGTCGCCTCTCGTCGAGTCCTTAGGAAACTACCCAGTATTTAGAACTATTGAGATGGTCACCTCTCTTCGAGTCCTTAGGAAACAGTATTTAGAACTATTGAGATGGTCACCTCTCTTCGAGTCCTTAGGAAACTACCCAGTATTTAGAACTATTGAGATGGTCACCTCTCTTCGAGTCCTTAGGAAACAGTATTTAGAACTATTGAGATGGTCGCCTCTCGTCGAGTCCTTAGGAAACTATCCAGTATTTAGAACTATTGAGATGGTCGCCTCTCTTCGAGTCCTTAGGAAACTACCCAGTATTTAGAACTATTGAGACGTTCGCCTCTCTTCGAGTCCTTAGGAAACTATCCAGTATTTAGAACTATTGAGATGGTCGCCTCTCTTCGAGTCCTTAGGAAACTATCCAGTATTTAGAACTATTGAGATGGTCGCCTCTCTTCGAGTCCTTAGGAAACAGTATTTAGAACTATTGAGATGGTCGCCTCTCTTCGAGTCCTTAGGAAACAGTATTTAGAACTATTGAGATGGTCGCCTCTCTTCGAGTCCTTAGGAAACAGTATTTAGAACTATTGAGATGGTCGCCTCTCTTCGAGTCCTTAGGAAACAGTATTTAGAACTATTGAGATGGTCGCCTCTCGTCGAGTCCTTAGGAAACTACCCAGTATTTAGAACTATTGAGATGGTCGCCTCTCTTCGAGTCCTTAGGAAACAGTATTTAGAACTATTGAGATGGTCGCCTCTCTTCGAGTCCTTAGGAAACAGTATTTAGAACTATTGAGATGGTCGCCTCTCTTCGAGTCCTTAGGAAACAGTATTTAGAACTATTGAGATGGTCGCCTCTCTTCGAGTCCTTAGGAAACAGTATTTAGAACTATTGAGATGGTCGCCTCTCTTCGAGTCCTTAGGAAACAGTATTTAGAACTATTGAGATGGTCGCCTCTCTTCGAGTCCTTAGGAAACTATCCAGTATTTAGAACTATTGAGATGGTCGCCTCTCTTCGAGTCCTTAGGAAACTACCCAGTATTTAGAACTATTGAGATGGTCGCCTCTCTTCGAGTCCTTAGGAAACAGTATTTAGAACTATTGAGATGGTCGCTCTCTTCGAGTCCTTAGGAAACAGTATTTAGAACTATTGAGATGGTCGCCTCTCTTCGAGTCCTTAGGAAACAGTATTTAGAACTATTGAGATGGTCGCCTCTCTTCGAGTCCTTAGGAAACAGTATTTAGAACTATTGAGATGGTCGCCTCTCTTCGAGTCCTTAGGAAACTACCCAGTATTTAGAACTATTGAGATGGTCACCTCTCTTCGAGTCCTTAGGAAACAGTATTTAGAACTATTGAGATGGTCGCCTCTCTTCGAGTCCTTAGGAAACTATCCAGTATTTAGAACTATTGAGATGGTCGCCTCTCTTCGAGTCCTTAGGAAACAGTATTTAGAACTATTGAGATGGTCGCCTCTCTTCGAGTCCTTAGGAAACTACCCAGTATTTAGAACTATTGAGATGGTCGCCTCTCTTCGAGTCCTTAGGAAACTACCCAGTATTTAGAACTATTGAGACTTTCGCCTCTCTTCGAGTCCTTAGGAAACAGTATTTAGAACTATTGAGATGGTCGCCTCTCTTCGAGTCCTTAGGAAACTACCCAGTATTTAGAACTATTGAGATGGTCGCCTCTCTTCGAGTCCTTAGGAAACAGTATTTAGAACTATTGAGATGGTCGCCTCTCTTCGAGTCCTTAGGAAACAGTATTTAGAACTATTGAGATGGTCGCCTCTCTTCGAGTCCTTAGGAAACAGTATTTAGAACTATTGAGATGGTCGCCTCTCGTCGAGTCCTTAGGAAACTACCCAGTATTTAGAACTATTGAGATGGTCACCTCTCTTCGAGTCCTTAGGAAACAGTATTTAGAACTATTGAGATGGTCACCTCTCTTCGAGTCCTTAGGAAACTACCCAGTATTTAGAACTATTGAGATGGTCACCTCTCTTCGAGTCCTTAGGAAACTACCCAGTATTTAGAACTATTGAGATGGTCACCTCTCTTCGAGTCCTTAGGAAACAGTATTTAGAACTATTGAGATGGTCGCCTCTCGTCGAGTCCTTAGGAAACTATCCAGTATTTAGAACTATTGAGATGGTCGCCTCTCTTCGAGTCCTTAGGAAACTACCCAGTATTTAGAACTATTGAGACGTTCGCCTCTCTTCGAGTCCTTAGGAAACTATCCAGTATTTAGAACTATTGAGATGGTCGCCTCTCTTCGAGTCCTTAGGAAACTATCCAGTATTTAGAACTATTGAGATGGTCGCCTCTCTTCGAGTCCTTAGGAAACAGTATTTAGAACTATTGAGATGGTCGCCTCTCTTCGAGTCCTTAGGAAACAGTATTTAGAACTATTGAGATGGTCGCCTCTCTTCGAGTCCTTAGGAAACAGTATTTAGAACTATTGAGATGGTCGCCTCTCTTCGAGTCCTTAGGAAACAGTATTTAGAACTATTGAGATGGTCGCCTCTCGTCGAGTCCTTAGGAAACTACCCAGTATTTAGAACTATTGAGATGGTCGCCTCTCTTCGAGTCCTTAGGAAACAGTATTTAGAACTATTGAGATGGTCACCTCTCTTCGAGTCCTTAGGAAACTATCCAGTATTTAGAACTATTGAGATGGTCGCCTCTCTTCGAGTCCTTAGGAAACAGTATTTAGAACTATTGAGATGGTCACCTCTCTTCGAGTCCTTAGGAAACAGTATTTAGAACTATTGAGATGGTCGCCTCTCTTCGAGTCCTTAGGAAACAGTATTTAGAACTATTGAGATGGTCGCCTCTCTTCGAGTCCTTAGGAAACAGTATTTAGAACTATTGAGATGGTCGCCTCTCTTCGAGTCCTTAGGAAACTACCCAGTATTTAGAACTATTGAGATGGTCGCCTCTCTTCGAGTCCTTAGGAAACAGTATTTAGAACTATTGAGATGGTCGCCTCTCTTCGAGTCCTTAGGAAACTACCCAGTATTTAGAACTATTGAGATGGTCGCCTCTCTTCGAGTCCTTAGGAAACTACCCAGTATTTAGAACTATTGAGACTTTCGCCTCTCTTCGAGTCCTTAGGAAACAGTATTTAGAACTATTGAGATGGTCGCCTCTCTTCGAGTCCTTAGGAAACTACCCAGTATTTAGAACTATTGAGATGGTCGCCTCTCTTCGAGTCCTTAGGAAACAGTATTTAGAACTATTGAGATGGTCGCCTCTCTTCGAGTCCTTAGGAAACAGTATTTAGAACTATTGAGATGGTCGCCTCTCTTCGAGTCCTTAGGAAACAGTATTTAGAACTATTGAGATGGTCACCTCTCTTCGAGTCCTTAGGAAACAGTATTTAGAACTATTGAGATGGTCGCCTCTCTTCGAGTCCTTAGGAAACTACCCAGTATTTAGAACTATTGAGATGGTCGCCTCTCTTCGAGTCCTTAGGAAACAGTATTTAGAACTATTGAGATGGTCGCCTCTCTTCGAGTCCTTAGGAAACAGTATTTAGAACTATTGAGATGGTCGCCTCTCTTCGAGTCCTTAGGAAACTACCCAGTATTTAGAACTATTGAGATGGTCGCCTCTCTTCGAGTCCTTAGGAAACTACCCAGTATTTAGAACTATTGAGACTTTCGCCTCTCTTCGAGTCCTTAGGAAACAGTATTTAGAACTATTGAGATGGTCGCCTCTCTTCGAGTCCTTAGGAAACTACCCAGTATTTAGAACTATTGAGATGGTCGCCTCTCTTCGAGTCCTTAGGAAACAGTATTTAGAACTATTGAGATGGTCGCCTCTCTTCGAGTCCTTAGGAAACAGTATTTAGAACTATTGAGATGGTCGCCTCTTCGAGTCCTTAGGAAACAGTATTTAGAACTATTGAGATGGTCACCTCTCTTCGAGTCCTTAGGAAACAGTATTTAGAACTATTGAGATGGTCGCCTCTCTTCGAGTCCTTAGGAAACTACCCAGTATTTAGAACTATTGAGATGGTCGCCTCTCTTCGAGTCCTTAGGAAACAGTATTTAGAACTATTGAGATGGTCGCCTCTCTTCGAGTCCTTAGGAAACAGTATTTAGAACTATTGAAATGGTCACCTCTCTTCGAGTCCTTAGGAAACTACCCAGTATTTAGAACTATTGAGATGGTCGCCTCTCTTCGAGTCCTTAGGAAACAGTATTTAGAACTATTGAGATGGTCACCTCTCTTCGAGTCCTTAGGAAACTACCCAGTATTTAGAACTATTGAGATGGTCGCCTCTCTTCGAGTCCTTAGGAAACAGTATTTAGAACTATTGAGATGGTCGCCTCTCTTCGAGTCCTTAGGAAACTACCCAGTATTTAGAACTATTGAGATGGTCGCCTCTCTTCGAGTCCTTAGGAAACAGTATTTAGAACTATTGAGATGGTCGCCTCTCTTCGAGTCCTTAGGAAACAGTATTTAGAACTATTGAGATCGTCGCCTCTCTTCGAGTCCTTAGGAAACTACCCAGTATTTAGAACTATTGAGATGGTCGCCTCTCTTCGAGTCCTTAGGAAACTACCCAGTATTTAGAACTATTGGAAATAAGGTCAACCTACCAACATTACGACTCTCCCGAAGTGGACTCTTACAGTTCTCTGCTGCCAATGAAGGAACGAATTGCAAAAATCGCTGAAGCTCGAGACTTATATTTCTAACTTTAAGCACCTACTATCTAAGCAGCTAACCGATCACTGCAGCTGTAAATAGCCCATCTGTAAATAGCCCATCTGTAAATAGCCCACCCAATCCACCTACCTCATCCCCATACTATTTTTATTAACTTTTTTGCTCTTTTGCACACCAGTATTTCTACTTACACATCATCATCTGCTCATCTATCACTCTAGTGTTCATTTGCTAAACTAATTACTTCGCTACTACGGCCTATTTATTGCCTTACCTCCTCACGCCATTTGCACACACTGTATATCGATTTTTTGTATTATGTTATTGACTGTACATGTGTTTATCCCATGTGTAACTCTGTGTTGTTGTTTTTGTCGCACTGCTTTCCTTTATCTTGTCCAGGTCGCAATTGTAAATGAGAACTTGTTCTCAACTGGCCTCCCTGGTTAAATAAAGGTGAAATAAAAAAATAAAAAAATAGTTCTTCATGCATCGCTCCGACAGAAATTAACATTCTCTGGGAAGAAGAAGGGTGGGGGTGTATGCTTCATAATTACCAACTCATGGTGAAATCATAACAACATACAGGAACTCAAGTCCTTTTGTTCACCTGACCTAGAATTCCTTACAATCAAATGCCGACCATATTATCTCCCAAGAGAATTCTCATCGGTTATCGTCACAGCCGTGTATATTCCCCCTCTAGCAGATGCCACAACGACCCTCAAGGAACTACACTGGACTATGCAAACTGGAAACCATACATCCTGAGGCTGCATTTATTTTAGCTGGGGATTTTAACAAAGCAAATTCTCTAATTTGCTACTCACTGCTACTCTAACTCCCACGAAGTATACAAGGCCCTCCCCCGCCCTCCATTCGGAAAATACGACCACGACTCCATTTTGCTACTACCGTCCTATAGGCAGAAACTCAAACAGGATGTTCCCATGACAAGAACCATTCAACGCTGGTCTGACCAATCGGAATCCACGCTTCAAGATTGTGTTTGTCACTCGGAATGAGAAATATTCCGGGCATCCTCAGAGAAAAACATTGATTTATACGCTTTTTGGCTGAGTGAGTTTATAAGGAAGTGCATTGGAGATGTTGTACCCACTGTGACTATTAAAACCTACCCTAACCAGAAACCATGGAGAGATGGCGACAATCTAACAAGGTAAATATCGGTATAGGGACAAAGTGGAGTCGCAATTCAACGGCTCAGGTACGAGACGTATGTGGCAGGGTCTATAGGCAACTACGTACTACAAAAAGAAAACCACAACGTTACGGACACTGACGTCTTGCTGCCAGACAAACGAAACACCTTCACTGCCACCGACGCGGCCCACTACCAAGGACTGCCCCCCCCCTCTCATTCTCCGTGTCCAACGTGAGGAAGACCTTTAAACGTGTGAACCCTCGCAAGGCTGCTGGCCCAGACTCTGGGACACAGGCTTTGTTTGTAGTCTCATAGGGTGACTGGGATACAGGCTTTGTTTGTAGTCTCACAGGGTGACTGGGACACAGGCTTTGTTTGTAGTCTCACAGGGTGACTGGGACACAGGCTTTGTTTGTAGTCTCACAGGGTGACTGGGACACAGGCTTTGTTTGTAGTCTCATAGGGTGACTGGGATACAGGCTTTGTTTGTAGTCCCACAGGGTGACTCTGGGACACAGGCTTTGTTTGTAGTCTCACAGGGTGACTCTGGGACACAGGCTTTGTTTGTAGTCTCACAGGGTGACTGGGACACAGGCTTTGTTTGTAGTCTCACAGGGTGACTGGGACACAGGCTTTGTTTGTAGTCTTACAGGGTGACTCTGGGACACAGGCTTTGTTTGTAGTCTTACAGGGTGACTCTGGGACACAGGCTTTGTTTGTAGTCCCACAGGGTGACTCTGGGACACAGGCTTTGTTTGTAGTCTCACAGGGTGACTCTGGGACACAGGCTTTGTTTGTAGTCTTATAGGGTGACTCTGGGATACAGGCTTTGTTTGTAGTCTCACAGGGTGACTCTGGGTCACAGGCTTTGTTTGTAGTCTCACAGGGTGACTCTGGGACACAGGCTTTGTTTGTAGTCTCACAGGGTGACTCTGGGACAAAGGCTTTGTTTGTTAGAATGAGATCTTTAGGGATGTGTAATGAAGAGACCGTTAGGGATCTGTTAGAATGAGACCTTTAGGGATCTGTTAGAATGAGACCTTTAGGGATCTGTTAGAATGAGACCTTTAGGGATCTGTTAGAATGAGACCTTTAGGGATCTGTTAGAATGAGACCTTTAGGGATCTGTTAGAATGAGACCTTTAGGGATCTGTTAGAATGAGACCTTTAGGGATCTGTTAGAATGAGACATTTAGGGATCTGTTAGAATGAGACCTTTAGGGATCTGTAATGAAGAGACCTTTGGGGATCTGTTAGAATGAGACCTTTAGGGATCTGTTAGAATGAGACCTTTAGGGATCTGTTAGAATGAGACCTTTAGGGATCTGTTAGAATGAGACCTTAAGGGATCTGTTAGAATGAGACCTTTAGGGATCTGTTAGAATGAGACCTTTAGGGATCTGTTAGAATGAGACCTTTAGGGTTCTGTTAGAATGAGACCTTTAGGGATCTGTTAGAATGAGACCTTTAGGGATCTGTTAGAATGAGACCTTTAGGGATCTTTTAGAATGAGACCTTTGGGGATCTGTTAGAATGAGACCTTTAGGGATCTGTTAGAATGAGACCTTTAGGGATCTGTTAGAAGGAGACCTTTAGGGATCTGTTAGAATGAGACCTTTACGGATCTGTTAGAATGAGACTGTTAGGGATCTGTTAGAATGAGACCGTTAGGGATCTGTTAGGAAGATACCTTTTAGGTGTGGTTGAATGGAGTCCAGGAGACAGTGAGGTCTGGTTGGTTCTGTGAGATCATTTTTCTGCCTCAAGGAGATAAAGCTGTTAAGGACAAGAGGGTGGCGTCTGATTCATTGTGGATGTATCTAATTAACATCAAGGTCATCAGAAGATCTAATCTCTTAGGGACCCAGTTCCGTACAATTCCCAACTGGACATTTTAATTAGCAACTAAATGGGACCGTGGACCCATTTAATAAGTCAACCCTGTTGGGAGAGTAAATTGAAAAAGTATTTTTTAATAAATGATTTTAATTTCATTACAATTCCCTTATTTCCAAAAGACATCCTTTCGTAACATCAAAACCTCTGTGCGACCAGCTGTTAACCCAATCTGCTGCTAACCAATCAGCTGTTAAACCTCCTCATCATGACAGCCCTAGTTATAATATACAGTACTATAGACCCCCCCCTTCATCATGACAGCCCTAGTTATAATATACAGTACTATAGACCCCCCCCCTTCATCATGACAGCCCTAGTTATAATATACAGTACTATAGACACCCCCCTTCATCATGACAGCCCTAGTTATAATATACAGTACTATAGACCCCCCCCCTTCACCATGACAGCCCTAGTTATAATATACAGTACTATAGACCCCCCCCCCCCTCACCATGACAGCCCTAGTTATAATATACAGTACTATAGACCCCCCCTCACCATGACAGCCCTAGTTATAATATACAGTACTATAGACCCCCCCTTCACCATGACAGCCCTGGTTATAATATACAGTACTATAGACCCCCCCCCCTCACCATGACAGCCCTAGTTATAATATACAGTACTATAGACCCCCCTTCACCATGACAGCCCTAGTTATAATATACAGCACTATAGACCCCCTCACCATGACAGCCCTAGTTATAATATACAGTACTATAGACCCCCCCCTCACCATGACAGCCCTAGTTATAATATACAGTACTATAGACCCCCCTTCATCATGACAGCCCTGATTATAATATACAGTACTATAGACCCCCCCTCATCATGACAGCCCTAGTTATAATATACAGTACTATAGACCCCCCTTCATCATGACAGCCCTAGTTATAATATACAGTACTATAGACCCCCTCATCATGACAGCCCTAGTTATAATATACAGTACTATAGACCCCCCTCACCATGACAGCCCTAGTTATAATATACAGTACTATAGACCCCCCTCACCATGACAGCCCTAGTTATAATATACAGTACTATAGACCCCCCTTCATCATGACAGCCCTGGTTATAATATACAGTACTATAGACCCCCCTCATCATGACAGCCCTAGTTATAATATACAGTACTATAGACCCCCTTCATCATGACAGCCCTAGTTATAATATACAGTACTATAGACCCCCCTTCATCATGACAGCCCTAGTTATAATATACAGTACTATAGACCCCCCTTCATCATGACAGCCCTAGTTATAATATACAGTACTATAGACCCCCCTTCATCATGACATCCCTAGTTATAATATACAGTACTATAGACCCCCCTTCATCATGACATCCCTAGTTCTAATATACAGTACTATAGACTCCCCATTCATCATGACAGCCCTAGTTATAATATACAGTACTATCACCCCCATCATGACAGCCCTAGTTATAATATACAGTACTATCACCCCCCCATCATGACAGCCCTAGTTATAATATACAGTACTATAGACCCCCCTTCATCATGACATCCCTAGTTATAATATACAGTACTATAGACCCCAGTCAGATACCAGTCAGATAACAGTCAGATAACATACCAGTCAGATAACATACCAGTCAGATAACATACCAGTCAGATAACAGTCAGATAACATACCAGTCAGATAACAGTCAGATAACATACCAGTCAGATAACATACCAGTCAGATAACAGTCAGATTACAGTCAGATAACATACCAGTCAGATTACAGTCAGATTACAGTCAGATAACATACCAGTCAGATTACAGTCAGATAACAGTCAGATAACAGTCAGATAACATACCAGTCAGATAACAGTCAGATAACAGTCAGATAACATACCAGTCAGATAACATACCAGTCAGATAACAGTCAGATAACAGTCAGATAACAGTCAGATAACATACCAGTCAGATAACAGTCAGATAACATACCAGTCAGATAACAGTCAGATAACATACCAGTCAGATAACAGTCAGATAACAGTCAGATAACATACCAGTCAGATAACATACCAGTCAGATAACATACCAGTCAGATAACAGTCAGATAACATACCAGTCAGATAACAGTCAGATAACAGTCAGATAACATACCAGTCAGATAACAGTCAGATAACAGTCAGATAACAGTCAGATAACAGTCAGATAACATACCAGTCAGATAACAGTCAGATAACATACCAGTCAGATAACAGTCAGATAACAGTCACATAACATACCAGTCACATAACAGTCAGATAACAGTCACATAACATACCAGTCAGATAACATACCAGTCAGATAACATACCAGTCAGATACCAGTCAGATAACATACCAGTCAGATAACATACCAGTCAGATAACAGTCAGATAACATACCAGTCAGATAACATACCAGTCGGATAACAGTCAATTAACAGTCAGATAACATACCAGTCAGATAACAGTCAGATAACATACCAGTCAGTTAACAGTCAGATAACATACCAGTCAGATAACAGTCAGATAACATACCAGTCAGATAACAGTCAGATTACAGTCAGATAACAGTCAGATAACATACCAGTCAGTTAACAGTCAGATAACAGTCAGATAACAGTCAGATAACATACCAGTCAGATAACAGTCAGATAACAGTCAGATAACATACCAGTCAGATAACAGTCAGATTACAGTCAGATAACAGTCAGATAACATACCAGTCAGTTAACAGTCAGATAACAGTCAGATAACAGTCAGATAACATACCAGTCAGATGACAGTCAGATAACAGTCAGATAACAGTCAGATAACAGTCAGATAACAGTCAGATAACAGTCAGATAACATACTAGTCAGATAACAGTCAGATAACATACCAGTCAGATAACATACCAGTCAGATAACATACCAGTCAGATAACATACCAGTCAGTTAACAGTCAGTTAACAGTCAGATAACAGTCAGATAACAGTCAGATAACATACCAGTCAGATAACAGTCAGATACCAGTCGGATAACAGTCAGATAACAGTCAGATAACAGTCAGATAACAGTCAGATAACAGTCAGATAACATACCAGTCAGATAACATACCAATCAGATAACATACCAGTCGGATAACAGTCAGTTAACAGTCAGATAACATACCAGTCAGATAACAGTCAGATAACATACCAGTCGGATAACAGTCAGATAACATACCAGTCAGATAACATACCAGTCAGATAACATACCAATCAGATAACATACCAGTCGGATAACAGTCAGTTAACAGTCAGATAACATACCAGTCAGATAACAGTCAGATAACATACCAGTCAGATCAGATAACATACCAGTCGGATAACAGTCAGATAACAGTCAGATAACAGTCAGATAACAGTCAGATAACAGTCAGATAACATACCAGTCAGATAACAGTCAGATAACATACCAGTCAGATAACAGTCAGATAACATACCAGTCAGATAACAGTCAGATAACATACCAGTCAGATCAGATAACATACCAGTCGGATAACAGTCAGTTAACAGTCAGATAACAGTCAGATAACATACCAGTCGGATAACATACCAGTCAGATAACAGTCAGTTATCAGTCAGATACCAGTCAGATAACATTACAGTCAGATAACATACCAGTCAGATAACAGTCAGATAACATACCAGTCAGATAACATACCAGTCAGATAACATACCAGTCAGATAACATACCAGTCAGATAACAGTCAGATAACATACCAGTCAGATAACATACCAGTCAGATAACATACCAGTCAGATAACATACCAGTCAGATAACATACCAGTCAGATAATATACCAGTCAGATAACATACCAGTCAGATAATATACCAGTCAGACAACAGTCAGATAACATACCAGTCAGATAACATACCAGTCAGATAACAGTCAGATAACATACCAGTCAGATAACATACCAGTCAGATAATATACCAGTCAGATAACATACCAGTCAGATAACAGTCAGATAACATACCAGTCAGATAACAGACAGATAACAGTCAGATAACATACCAGTCAGATAACATACCAGTCACATAACATACCAGTCAGATAACATACCAGTCAGATAACAGACAGATAACATACCAGTCAGATAACAGACAGATAACAGTCACATAACATACCAGTCAGATAACATACAGATAACAGTCACATAACATACCAGTCAGATAACATACCAGTCAGATAACATACCAGTCAGATAACAGTCACATAACATACCAGTCAGATAACAGACAGATACCAGTGAGATAACATACCAGTCAGATAACATACCAGTCACATAACATACCAGTCAGATAACAGTCAGATAACATACCAGTCAGATAACAGACAGATACCAGTGAGATAACATACCAGTCACATAACATACCAGTCAGATAACATACCAGTCGAATAACATACCAGTCAGATAACATACCAGTCACATAACATACCAGTCAGATAACAGACAGATACGAGTGAGATAACATACCAGTCACATAACATACCAGTCAGATAACATACCAGTCACATAACATACCAGTCAGATAAGATACCAGTCACATAACATACCAGTCAGATAACAGACAGATAACAGTCAGATAACAGTCAGATACCAGACAGATAACAGAGAGACAACCATCAGTATTTATCAGGACAACCATCAGTATATTTTAGGACAAGCATCAGACAACCATCAGTATATATTAGGACAACCATCAGTATATATTAGGACAACCATCAGACAACCATCAGTATATCATAGAACAACCATCAGTATATAATAGGACAACCATCAGTATGTATTAGGACAACCATCAGACAACCATCAGTATATATTAGGACAACCATCAGACAACCATCAGTATATAATAGAACAACCATCAGTATATATTAGGCCAACCATCAGTATATAATAGGACAACCATCAGTATGTATTAGGACAACCATCAGTATATATTAGGACAACCATCAGACAACCATCAGTATATATTAGGACAACCATCAGACAACCATCAGTATATATTAGGACAACCATCAGTATATAATAGGACAACCATCAGTATGTATTAGGACAACCATCAGTATATATTAGGACAACCATCAGACAACCATCAGTATATATTAGGACAACCATCAGACAACCATCAGTATATATTAGGACAACCATCAGACAACCATCAGTATATATTAGGACAACCATCAGTATATAATAGGACAACCATCAGACAACCATCAGTATATATTAGGACAACCATCAGTATGTATTAGGACAACCATCAGTATATATTAGGACAACCATCAGACAACCATCAGTATATAATAGGACAACCATCAGACAACCATCAGTATATATTAGGACAACCATCAGACAACCATCAGTATATATTAGGACAACCATCAGACAACCATCCGTATTTATTAGGACAACCATCCGTATTTATTAGGACAACCATCAGTATATATTAGGACAACCATCAGTATGTATTAGGACAACCATCAGTATATATTAGGACAACCATCAGACAACCATCAGTATATAATAGGACAACCATCAGACAACCATCAGTATATATTAGGACAACCATCAGTATATATTAGGACAACCATCAGACAACCATCAGTATATAATAGGACAACCATCAGACAACCATCAGTATATATTAGGACAACCATCAGTATATAATAGGACAACCATCAGACAACCATCAGTATATATTAGGACAACCATCAGTATATAATAGGACAACCATCAGACAACCATCAGTATATATTAGGACAACCATCAGACAACCATCAGTATTTATTAGGACAACCATCAGACAACCATCAGTATATATTAGGACAAACATCAGTATATATTAGGACAACCATCAGACAACCATCAGTATATATTAGGACAACCATCAGACAACCATCAGTATATATTAGGACAACCATCAGTATATATTAGGACAACCATCAGACAACCATCAGTATATAATAGGACAACCATCAGACAACCATCAGTATATATTAGGACAACCATCAGTATATAATAGGACAACCATCAGACAACCATTAGTATATATTAGGACAACCATCAGTATATAATAGGACAACCATCAGACAACCATCAGTATATATTAGGACAACCATCAGTATATAATAGGACAACCATCAGACAACCATCAGTATATATTAGGACAACCATCAGACAACCATCAGTATATAATAGGACAACCATCAGACAACCATCAGTATATATTAGGACAACCATCAGACAACCATCAGTATATATTAGGACAACCATCAGACAACCATCAGTATATATTAGGACAACCATCAGTATATATTAGGACAACCATCAGACAACCATCAGTATATATTAGGACAACCATCAGTATATAATAGGACAACCATCAGACAACCATCAGTATATATTAGGACAACCATCAGACAACCATCAGTATATATTAGGACAACCATCAGTAAATAATAGGACCACCATCAGACAACCATCAGTATATATTAGGACAACCATCAGTATATAATAGGACAACCATCAGACAACCATCAGTATATAATAGAACAACCATCAGACAACCATCAGTATTTATTAGGACAACCATCAGACAACCATCAGTATATATTAGGACAACCATCAGACAACCATCCGTATTTATTAGGACAACCATCCGTATTTATTAGGACAACCATCAGTATATATTAGGACAACCATCAGTATGTATTAGGACAACCATCAGTATATATTAGGACAACCATCAGACAACCATCAGTATATAATAGGACAACCATCAGACAACCATCAGTATATATTAGGACAACCATCAGACAACCATCAGTATATAATAGGACAACCATCAGACAACCATCAGTATATATTAGGACAACCATCAGTATATAATAGGACAACCATCAGACAACCATCAGTATATATTAGGACAACCATCAGTATATAATAGGACAACCATCAGACAACCATCAGTATATATTAGGACAACCATCAGACAACCATCAGTATATATTAGGACAACCATCAGTATATAATAGGACAACCATCAGACAACCATCAGTATATATTAGGACAACCATCAGTATATAATAGGACAACCATCAGACAACCATCAGTATATAATAGAACAACCATCAGACAACCATCAGTATTTATTAGGACAACCATCAGACAACCATCAGTATATATTAGGACAAACATCAGTATATATTAGGACAACCATCAGACAACCATCAGTATATATTAGGACAACCATCAGACAACCATCAGTATATATTAGGACAACCATCAGTATATATTAGGACAACCATCAGACAACCATCAGACAACCATCAGTATATAATAGGACAACCATCAGACAACCATCAGTATATATTAGGACAACCATCAGTATATAATAGGACAACCATCAGACAACCATTAGTATATATTAGGACAACCATCAGTATATAATAGGACAACCATCAGACAACCATCAGTATATATTAGGACAACCATCAGTATATAATAGGACAACCATCAGACAACCATCAGTATATATTAGGACAACCATCAGACAACCATCAGTATATAATAGGACAACCATCAGACAACCATCAGTATATATTAGGACAACCATCAGACAACCATCAGTATATATTAGGACAACCATCAGACAACCATCAGTATATATTAGGACAACCATCAGTATATATTAGGACAACCATCAGACAACCATCAGTATATATTAGGACAACCATCAGTATATAATAGGACAACCATCAGACAACCATCAGTATATATTAGGACAACCATCAGACAACCATCAGTATATATTAGGACAACCATCAGTAAATAATAGGACCACCATCAGACAACCATCAGTATATATTAGGACAACCATCAGTATATAATAGGACAACCATCAGACAACCATCAGTATATAATAGAACAACCATCAGACAACCATCAGTATTTATTAGGACAACCATCAGACAACCATCAGTATATATTAGGACAAACATCAGTATATATTAGGACAACCATCAGACAACCATCAGTATATATTAGGACAACCATCAGACAACCATCAGTATATATTAGGACAACCATCAGTATATATTAGGACAACCATCAGACAACCATCAGTATATAATAGGACAACCATCAGACAACCATCAGTATATATTAGGACAACCATCAGTATATAATAGGACAACCATCAGACAACCATCAGTATATATTAGGACAACCATCAGTATATAATAGGACAACCATCAGACAACCATCAGTATATATTAGGACAACCATCAGTATATAATAGGACAACCATCAGACAACCATCAGTATTTATTAGGACAACCATCAGACAACCATCAGTATATATTAGGACAAACATCAGACAACCATCAGTATATAATAGGACAACCATCAGTATATATTAGGACAACCATCAGTATGTATTAGGACAACCATCAGTATATATTAGGACAACCATCAGTATATATTAGGACAACCATCAGACAACCATCAGTATATAATAGGACAACCATCAGACAACCATCAGTATATATTAGGACAACCATCAGTATATATTAGGACAACCATCAGACAACCATCAGTATATAATAGGACAACCATCAGACAACCATCAGTATATATTAGGACAACCATCAGTATATAATAGGACAACCATCAGACAACCATCCGTATTTATTAGGACAACCATCAGTATATATTAGGACAACCATCAGTATATAATAGGACAACCATCAGACAACCATCAGTATATATTAGGACAACCATCAGACAACCATCAGTATATATTAGGACAACCATCAGTAAATAATAGGACAACCATCAGACAACCATCAGTATATATTAGGACAACCATCAGTATATAATAGGACAACCATCAGACAACCATCAGTATATAATAGAACAACCATCAGACAACCATCAGTATTTATTAGGACAACCATCAGACAACCATCAGTATATATTAGGACAACCATCAGTATATATTAGGACAACCATCAGACAACCATCAGTATATATTAGGACAACCATCAGACAACCATCAGTATATATTAGGACAACCATCAGTATATATTAGGACAACCATCAGACAACCATCAGTATATAATAGGACAACCATCAGACAACCATCAGTATATATTAGGACAACCATCAGTATATAATAGGACAACCATCAGACAACCATCAGTATATATTAGGACAACCATCAGTATATAATAGGACAACCATCAGACAACCATCAGTATATATTAGGACAACCATCAGTATATAATAGGACAACCATCAGACAACCATCAGTATTTATTAGGACAACCATCAGACAACCATCAGTATATATTAGGACAAACATCAGACAACCATCAGTATATAATAGGACAACCATCAGTATATATTAGGACAACCATCAGTATGTATTAGGACAACCATCAGTATATATTAGGACAACCATCAGTATATATTAGGACAACCATCAGACAACCATCAGTATATAATAGGACAACCATCAGACAACCATCAGTATATATTAGGACAACCATCAGTATATATTAGGACAACCATCAGACAACCATCAGTATATAATAGGACAACCATCAGACAACCATCAGTATATATTAGGACAACCATCAGTATATAATAGGACAACCATCAGACAACCATCCGTATTTATTAGGACAACCATCAGTATATATTAGGACAACCATCAGACAACCATCAGTATATATTAGGACAACCATCAGACAACCATCCGTATTTATTAGGACAACCATCCGTATTTATTAGGACAACCATCAGTATATATTAGGACAACCATCAGTATGTATTAGGACAACCATCAGTATATATTAGGACAACCATCAGACAACCATCAGTATATAATAGGACAACCATCAGACAACCATCAGTATATATTAGGACAACCATCAGTATATAATAGGACAACCATCAGACAACCATCAGTATATATTAGGACAACCATCAGTATATAATAGGACAACCATCAGACAACCATCAGTATATATTAGGACAACCATCAGACAACCATCAGTATATAATAGGACAACCATCAGACAACCATCAGTATATATTAGGACAACCATCAGTATATAATAGGACAACCATCAGACAACCATCAGTATATATTAGGACAACCATCAGACAACCATCAGTATATATTAGGACAACCATCAGACAACCATCCGTATTTATTAGGACAACCATCAGTATTTATTAGGACAACCATCAGTATATATTAGGACAACCATCAGTATGTATTAGGACAACCATCAGTATATATTAGGACAACCATCAGACAACCATCAGTATATAATAGGACAACCATCAGACAACCATCAGTATATATTAGGACAACCATCAGTATATAATAGGACAACCATCAGACAACCATCAGTATATATTAGGACAACCATCAGTATATAATAGGACAACCATCAGACAACCATCAGTATATATTAGGACAACCATCAGTATGTATTAGGACAACCATCAGTATATATTAGGACAACCATCAGACAACCATCAGTATATAATAGGACAACCATCAGACAACCATCAGTATATATTAGGACAACCATCAGACAACCATCAGTATATATTAGGACAACCATCAGACAACCATCCGTATTTATTAGGACAACCATCCGTATTTATTAGGACAACCATCAGTATATATTAGGACAACCATCAGTATGTATTAGGACAACCATCAGTATATATTAGGACAACCATCAGACAACCATCAGTATATAATAGGACAACCATCAGACAACCATCAGTATATATTAGGACAACCATCAGTATATAATAGGACAACCATCAGACAACCATCAGTATATATTAGGACAACCATCAGTATATAATAGGACAACCATCAGACAACCATCAGTATATATTAGGACAACCATCAGACAACCATCAGTATATAATAGGACAACCATCAGACAACCATCAGTATATATTAGGACAACCATCAGTATATAATAGGACAACCATCAGACAACCATCAGTATATATTAGGACAACCATCAATAGGACAACCATCAGACAACCATCAGTATATATTAGGACAACCATCAGACAACCATCAGTATATATTAGGACAACCATCAGTATATAATAGGACAACCATCAGACAACCATCAGTATATATTAGGACAACCATCAGTATATAATAGGACAACCATCAGACAACCATCAGTATATAATAGAACAACCATCAGACAACCATCAGTATTTATTAGGACAACCATCAGACAACCATCAGTATATATTAGGACAAACATCAGTATATATTAGGACAACCATCAGACAACCATCAGTATATATTAGGACAACCATCAGACAACCATCAGTATATATTAGGACAACCATCAGTATATATTAGGACAACCATCAGACAACCATCAGTATATATTAGGACAACCATCAGACAACCATCAGTATATATAGGACAACCATCAGTATATAATAGGACAACCATCAGACAACCATCAGTATATATTAGGACAACCATCAGTATATAATAGGACAACCATCAGACAACCATCAGTATATATTAGGACAACCATCAGTATATAATAGGACAACCATCAGACAACCATCAGTATATATTAGGACAACCATCAGTATATAATAGGACAACCATCAGACAACCATCAGTATATATTAGGACAACCATCAGACAACCATCAGTATATATTAGGACAACCATCAGTATATAATAGGACAACCATCAGACAACCATCAGTATATATTAGGACAACCATCAGTATATAATAGGACAACCATCAGACAACCATCAGTATATATTAGGACAACCATCAGACAACCATCAGTATATATTAGGACAACCATCAGTATATAATAGGACAACCATCAGACAACCATCAGTATATATTAGGACAACCATCAGTATATAATAGGACAACCATCAGACAACCATCAGTATATATTAGGACAACCATCAGTATATATTAGGACAACCATCAGACAACCATCAGTATATCATAGAACAACCATCAGACAACCATCAGTATGTATTAGGACAACCATCAGACAACCATCAGTATATATTAGGACAACCATCAGACAACCATCAGTATATAATAGAACAACCATCAGTATATATTAGGCCAACCATCAGTATATAATAGGACAACCATCAGACAACCATCAGTATATATTAGGACAACCATCAGACAACCATCCGTATTTATTAGGACAACCATCCGTATTTATTAGGACAACCATCAGTATATATTAGGACAACCATCAGTATGTATTAGGACAACCATCAGTATATATTAGGACAACCATCAGACAACCATCAGTATATAATAGGACAACCATCAGACAACCATCAGTATATATTAGGACAACCATCAGTATATAATAGGACAACCATCAGACAACCATCAGTATATATTAGGACAACCATCAGTATATAATAGGACAACCATCAGACAACCATCAGTATATATTAGGACAACCATCAGTATATAATAGGACAACCATCAGACAACCATCAGTATATATTAGGACAACCATCAGTATATATTAGGACAACCATCAGACAACCATCAGTATATCATAGAACAACCATCAGTATATAATAGGACAACCATCAGTATGTATTAGGACAACCATCAGACAACCATCAGTATATATTAGGACAACCATCAGACAACCATCAGTATATAATAGAACAACCATCAGTATATATTAGGCCAACCATCAGTATATAATAGGACAACCATCAGACAACCATCAGTATATATTAGGACAACCATCAGACAACCATCCGTATTTATTAGGACAACCATCCGTATTTATTAGGACAACCATCAGTATATATTAGGACAACCATCAGTATGTATTAGGACAACCATCAGTATATATTAGGACAACCATCAGACAACCATCAGTATATAATAGGACAACCATCAGACAACCATCAGTATATATTAGGACAACCATCAGACAACCATCAGTATTTATTAGGACAACCATCAGTATATATTAGGACAACCATCAGTATGTATTAGGACAACCATCAGTATATATTAGGACAACCATCAGACAACCATCAGTATATATTAGGACAACCATCAGTATATATTAGGACAACCATCAGACAACCATCAGTATATATTAGGACAACCATCAGACAACCATCAGTATATATTAGGACAACCATCAGACCATCAGTATATAATAGGACAACCATCAGACAACCATCAGTATATATTAGGACAACCATCAGTATATAATAGGACAACCATCAGACAACCATCAGTATATTATAGGACAACCATCAGACAACCATCAGTATATATTAGGACAACCATCAACCATCAGTATATATTAGGACAACCATCAGACAACCATATATATATTAGGACAACCATCAGACAACCATCAGTATATATTAGGACAACCATCAGACAACCATCAGTATATAATAGGACAACCATCAGACAACCATCAGTATATATTAGGACAACCATCAGACAACCATCAGTATATATTAGGACAACCATCAGTATATAATAGGACAACCATCAGACAACCATCAGTATATATTAGGACAACCATCAGTATATATTAGGACAACCATCAGTATATATTAGGACAACCATCAGACAACCATCAGTATATATTAGGACAACCATCAGACAACCATCAGTATATATTAGGACAACCATCAGACAACCATCAGTATATATTAGGACAACCATCAGACAACCATCCGTATTTATTAGGACAACCATCCGTATTTATTAGGACAACCATCAGTATATATTAGGACAACCATCAGTATGTATTAGGACAACCATCAGTATATATTAGGACAACCATCAGACAACCATCAGTATATAATAGGACAACCATCAGACAACCATCAGTATATATTAGGACAACCATCAGTATATATTAGGACAACCATCAGACAACCATCAGTATATATTAGACAACCATCAGACAACCATCAGTATATAATAGGACAACCATCAGACAACCATCAGTATATATTAGGACAACCATCAGACAACCATCAGTATATATTAGGACAACCATCAGACAACCATCAGTATATATTAGGACAACCATCAGTATATAATAGGACAACCATCAGACAACCATCAGTATATATTAGGACAACCATCAGACAACCATCAGTATATATTAGGACAACCATCAGACAACCATCCGTATTTATTAGGACAACCATCCGTATTTATTAGGACAACCATCAGTATATATTAGGACAACCATCAGTATGTATTAGGACAACCATCAGTATATATTAGGACAACCATCAGACAACCATCAGTATATAATAGGACAACCATCAGACAACCATCAGTATATATTAGGACAACCATCAGTATATAATAGGACAACCATCAGACAACCATCAGTATATATTAGGACAACCATCAGTATATAATAGGACAACCATCAGACAACCATCAGTATATATTAGGACAACCATCAGGACAACCATCAGTATATATTAGGACAACCATCAGACAACCATCAGTATATATTAGGACAACCATCAGACAACCATCAGTATATATTAGGACAACCATCAGACAACCATCAGTATATATTAGGACAACCATCAGACAACCATCAGTATTTATTAGGACAACCATCAGTATATATTAGGACAACCATCAGTATGTATTAGGACAACCATCAGACAACCATCAGTATATATTATATATTAGGACAACCATCAGTATATAATAGGACAACCATCAGACAACCATCAGTATATATTAGGACAACCATCAGTATATAATAGGACAACCATCAGACAACCATCAGTATATATTAGGACAACCATCAGTATATAATAGGACAACCATCAGACAACCATCAGTATATATTAGGACAACCATCAGACAACCATCAGTATATAATAGGACAACCATCAGACAACCATCAGTATATATTAGGACAACCATCAGATAGGACAACCATCAGACAACCATCAGTATATATTAGGACAACCATCAGTATATAATAGGACAACCATCAGACAACCATCAGTATATATTAGGACAACCATCAGACAACCATCAGTATATATTAGGACAACCATCAGACAACCATCAGTATATTAGGACAACCATCAGACAACCATCAGTATATATTAGGACAACCATCAGACAACCATCAGTATATATTAGGACAACCATCAGACAACCATCAGTATATAATAGACAACCATCAGACAACCATCAGTATATATTAGGACAACCATCAGTATATATTAGGACAACCATCAGACAACCATCGTATTTATTATACAACCATTAGGACAACCATCAGTATATATTAGGACAACCATCAGTATGTATTAGGACAACCATCAGTATATATTAGGACAACCATCAGACAACCATCAGTATATAATAGGACAACCATCAGACAACCATCAGTATATATTAGGACAACCATCAGTATATAATAGGACAACCATCAGACAACCATCAGTATATATTAGGACAACCATCAGTATATAATAGGACAACCATCAGACAACCATCAGTATATATTAGGACAACCATCAGTATATATTAGGACAACCATCAGTATATAATAGGACAACCATCAGACAACCATCAGTATATATTAGGACAACCATCAGACAACCATCAGTATATAATAGGACAACCATCAGACAACCATCAGTATATATTAGGACAGACAACCATATATAATAGGAACCATCAGACAACCATCAGTATTTATTAGGACAACCATCGTATTTATTAGGACAACCATCAGTATATATTAGGACAACCATCAGTATGTATTAGGACAACCATCAGTATATATTAGGACAACCATCAGACAACCATCAGTATATAATAGGACAACCATCAGACAACCATCAGTATATATTAGGACAACCATCAGTATATAATAGGACAACCATCAGACAACCATCAGTATATATTAGGACAACCATCAGTATATATTAGGACAACCATCAGACAACCATCAGTATATATTAGGACAACCATCAGACAACCATCAGTATATATTAGGATCAGACAACCATCAGGACAACCATCAGTATATAATAGGACAACCATCAGACAACCATCAGTATATATTAGGACAACCATCAGACAACCATATAATAGGACAACCATCAGACAACCATCAGTATATATTAGGACAACCATCAGTATATAATAGGACAACCATCAGACAACCATCAGTATATATTAGGACAACCATCAGTATATAATAGGACAACCATCAGACAACCATCAGTATATATTAGGACAACCATCAGACAACCATCAGTATATATTAGGACAACCATCAGTATATAATAGGACAACCATCAGACAACCATCAGTATATATTAGGACAACCATCAGTATATAATAGGACAACCATCAGACAACCATCAGTATATATTAGGACAACCATCAGTATATATTAGGACAACCATCAGACAACCATCAGTATATATTAGGACAACCATCAGACAACCATCAGTATATATTAGGACAACCATCAGACAACCATCAGTATGTATTAGGACAACCATCAGACAACCATCAGTATATATTAGGACAACCATATTAGGACAACCATCAGTATATATTAGGACAACCATCAGTATATAATAGGACAACCATCAGTATATATTAGGACAACCATCAGTATATATTAGGACAACCATCAGACAACCATCAGTATATAATAGGACAACCATCAGACAACCATCAGTATATATTAGGACAACCATCAGTATATATTAGGACAACCATCAGACAACCATCAGTATATATTAGGACAACCATCAGACAACCATCAGTATATATTAGGACAACCATCAGTATATAATTAGGACAACCATCAGACAACCATCAGTATATATTAGGACAACCATCAGTATATATAGGACAACCATCAGACAACCATCAGTATATATTAGGACAACCATCAGTATATAATAGGACAACCATCAGACAACCATCAGTATATATTAGGAGGACAACCATCAGACAACCATCAGTATATATTAGGACAACCATCAGTATATATTAGGACAACCATCAGACAACCATCAGTATATATTAGGACAACCATCAGTATATAATAGGACAACCATCAGACAACCATCAGTATATATTAGGACAACCATCAGACAACCATCAGTATTTATTAGGACAACCATCATAGGACAACCATCAGACAACCATCAGTATATATTAGGATCAACCATCAGTATATATTAGGACAACCATCAGTATATATTAGGACAACCATCAGTATATATTAGGACAACCATCAGACAACCATCAGTATATATTAGGACAACCATCAGACAACCATCAGTATATATTAGGACAACCATCAGACAACCATCAGTATATATTAGGACAACCATCAGTATATATTAGGACAACCATCAGTATGTATTAGGACAACCATCAGTATATAATAGGACAACCATCAGTATATATTAGGACAACCATCAGACAACCATCAGTATATATTAGGACAACCATCAGTATATAATAGGACAACCATCAGACAACCATCAGTATATATTAGGACAACCATCAGACAACCATCAGTATATAATAGGACAACCATCAGACAACCATCAGTATATATTAGGACAACCATCAGTATATAATAGGACAACCATCAGACAACCATCAGTATATATTAGGACAACCATCAGACAACCATCAGTATATAATAGGACAACCATCAGACAACCATCAGTATATATTAGGACAACCATCAGTATATAATAGGACAACCATCAGACAACCATCAGTATATATTAGGACAACCATCAGTATATAATAGGACAACCATCAGACAACCATCAGTATATATTAGGACAACCATCAGACAACCATCAGTATATATTAGGACAACCATCAGTATATACCATAGTACAACCATAGACAACCATCAGACAACCATCAGTATATAATAGGACAACCATCAGACAACCATCAGTATATATTAGGACAACCATCAGTATATATTAGGACAACCATCAGACAACCATCAGTATATATTAGGACAACCATCAGACAACCATCAGTATATATTAGGACAACCATCAGACAACCATCAGTATGTATTAGGACAACCATCAGACAACCATCAGTATATAATAGGACAACCATCAGTATATATTAGACAACCATCAGTATATATTAGGACAACCATCAGTATATAATAGGACAACCATATTAGACAACCATCAGTATATATTAGGACAACCATCAGACAACCATCAGTATATAATAGGACAACCATCAGACAACCATCAGTATATATTAGGACAACCATCAGTATATATTAGGACAACCATCAGACAACCATCAGTATATATTAGGACAACCATCAGACAACCATCAGTATATATTAGGACAACCATCAGACAACCATCAGTATATATTAGGACAACCATCAGACAACCATCAGTATATATTAGGACAACCATCAGTATATATTAGGACAACCATCAGACAACCATCAGTATATATTAGGACAACCATCAGACAACCATCAGTATATATTAGGACAACCATCAGTATATAATTAGGACAACCATCAGACAACCATCAGTATATATTAGGACAACCATCAGACAACCATCAGTATAATAGGACAACCATCAGACAACCATCAGTATATATTAGGACAACCATCAGTATATAATAGGACAACCATCAGACAACCATCAGTATATATTAGGACAACCATCAGACAACCATCAGTATATATTAGGACAACCATCAGACAACCATCAGTATATATTAGGACAACCATCAGTATATTAGGACAACCATCAGACAACCATCAGTATATATTAGGACAACCATCAGACAACCATCAGTATATATTAGGACAACCATCAGACAACCATCAGTATTTATTAGGACAACCATCAGTATATATTAGGACAACCATCAGACAACCATCAGTATATATTAGGACAACCATCAGTATATATAGGACAACCAGGACAACCATCAGTATATATTAGGACAACCATCAGACAACCATCAGTATATAATAGGACAACCATCAGACAACCATCAGTATATATTAGGACAACCATCAGTATATATTAGGACAACCATCAGACAACCATCAGTATATATTAGGACAACCATCAGACAACCATATATATATTAGGACAACCATCAGTATATATTAGGACAACCATCAGACAACCATCAGTATTTATTAGGACAACCATCAGACAACCATCAGTATTTATTAGGACAACCATCAGACAACCATCAGTATATATTAGGACAACCATCAGACAACCATCAGTATATATTAGGACAACCATCAGTATTTATTAGGACAACCATCAGACAACCATCAGTATATATTAGGACAACCATCAGTATATAATAGGACAACCATCAGTATGTATTAGGACAACCATCAGTATATATTAGGACAACCATCAGACAACCATCAGTATATATTAGGACAACCATCAGACAACCATCAGTATATAATAGGACAACCATCAGACAACCATCAGTATATATTAGGACAACCATCAGTATATAATAGGACAACCATCAGACAACCATCAGTATATATTAGGACAACCATCAGGACAACCATCAGTATATATTAGGACAACCATCAGACAACCATCAGTATATAATAGGACAACCATCAGACAACCATCAGTATATATTAGGACAACCATCAGACAACCATCAGTATATATTAGGACAACCATCAGACAACCATCCGTATTAGGACAACCATATTTATTAGGACAACCATCAGTATATATTAGGACAACCATCAGACAACCATCAGTATAATTAGGACAACCATCAGACAACCATCAGTATATATTAGGACAACCATCAGACAACCATCAGTATATATTAGGACAACCATCAGTATATAATAGGACAACCATCAGACAACCATCAGTATATATTAGGACAACCATCAGTATATATTAGGACAACCATCAGTATATAATAGGACAACCATCAGACAACCATCAGTATATATTAGGACAACCATCAGACAACCATCAGTATATAATAGGACAACCATCAGACAACCATCAGTATATATTAGGACAACCATCAGTATATAATAGGACAACCATCAGACAACCATCAGTATATAATAGGACAACCATCAGACAACCATCAGTATATATTAGGACAACCATCAGTATATAATAGGACAACCATCAGACAACCATCAGTATATATTAGGACAACCATCAGACAACCATCAGTATATAGGACAACCATCAGGACAACCATCAGACAACCATCAGTATATATTAGGACAACCATCAGTATATATAGGACAACCATCAGACAACCATCAGTATATATTAGGACAACCATCAGTATATATTAGGACAACCATCAGACAACCATCAGTATATAATAGGACAACCATCAGACAACCATCAGTATATATTAGGACAACCATCAGTATATAATAGGACAACCATCAGACAACCATCAGTATATATTAGGACAACCATCAGTATATAATAGGACAACCATCAGACAACCATCAGTATATATTAGGACAACCATCAGTATATAATAGGACAACCATCAGACAACCATCAGTATATATTAGGACAACCATCAGTATATATTAGGACAACCATCAGACAACCATCAGTATATAATAGGACAACCATCAGACAACCATCAGTATATATTAGGACAACCATCAGTATATAATAGGACAACCATCAGACAACCATCAGTATATATTAGGACAACCATCAGTATATAATAGGACAACCATCAGACAACCATCAGTATATATTAGGACAACCATCCATCAGTATTTATTAGGACAACCATCAGTATATAATAGGACAACCATCAGACAACCATCAGTATGTATTAGGACAACCATCAGTATATATTAGGACAACCATCAGACAACCATCAGTATATATTAGGACAACCATCAGACAACCATCAGTATATATTAGGACAACCATCAGTATTTATTAGGACAACCATCAGACAACCATCAGTATATATTAGGACAACCATCAGTATATAATAGGACAACCATCAGACAACCATCAGTATATATAGGACAACCATCAGTATATATTAGGACAACCATCAGACAACCATCAGTATATATTAGGACAACCATCAGAGGACAACCATCAGTATATATTAGGACAACCATCAGTATATATTAGGACAACCATCAGACAACCATCAGTATATATTAGGACAACCATCAGACAACCATCAGTATATATTAGGACAACCATCAGACAACCATCAGTATATATTAGGACAACCATCAGACAACCATCAGTATATATTAGGACAACCATCAGACAACCATCAGTATATATTAGGACAACCATCAGTATATATTAGGACAACCATCAGACAACCATCAGTATATATTAGGACAACCATCAGTATATATTAGGACAACCATCAGACAACCATCAGTATATATTAGGACAACCATCAGACAACCATCAGTATATAATAGGACAACCATCAGACAACCATCAGTATATATTAGGACAACCATCAGTATATAATAGGACAACCATCAGACAACCATCAGTATATATTAGGACAACCATCAGTATATATTAGGACAACCATCAGACAACCATCAGTATATATTAGGACAACCATCAGTATATATTAGGACAACCATCAGTATATATTAGGACAACCATCAGACAACCATCAGTATATATTAGGACAACCATCAGACAACCATCAGTATATAATAGGACAACCATCAGACAACCATCAGTATATATTAGGACAACCATCAGTATATAATAGGACAACCATCAGACAACCATCAGTATATATTAGGACAACCATCAGTATATAATAGGACAACCATCAGACAACCATCAGTATATATTAGGACAACCATCAGTATGTATTAGGACAACCATCAGTATATATTAGGACAACCATCAGACAACCATCAGTATATAATAGGACAACCATCAGACAACCATCAGTATATATTAGGACAACCATCAGACAACCATCAGTATATATTAGGACAACCATCAGACAACCATCCGTATTTATTAGGACAACCATCCGTATTTATTAGGACAACCATCAGTATATATTAGGACAACCATCAGTATATATTAGGACAACCATCAGACAACCATCAGTATATATTAGGACAACCATCAGTATATAATAGGACAACCATCAGACAACCATCAGTATATATTAGGACAACCATCAGTATATAATAGGACAACCATCAGACAACCATCAGTATATATTAGGACAACCATCAGTATATAATAGGACAACCATCAGACAACCATCAGTATATATTAGGACAACCATCAGTATATAATAGGACAACCATTAGGACAACCATCAGGACAACCATCAGACAACCATAGTATATATTAGGACAACCATCAGTATATAATAGGACAACCATCAGACAACCATCAGTATATATTAGGACAACCATCAGTATATAATAGGACAACCATCAGACAACCATCAGTATATAATAGAACAACCATCAGACAACCATCAGTATTTATTAGGACAACCATCAGACAACCATCAGTATATATTAGGACAACCATCAGTATATATTAGGACAACCATCAGACAACCATCAGTATATATTAGGACAACCATCAGACAACCATCAGTATATATTAGGGACAACCATCAGTATATATTAGGACAACCATCAGTATATATTAGGACAACCATCAGACAACCATCAGTATATAATAGGACAACCATCAGACAACCATCAGTATATATTAGGACAACCATCAGTATATAATAGGACAACCATCAGACAACCATCAGTATATATTAGGACAACCATCAGTATATAATAGGACAACCATCAGACAACCATCAGTATATATAATAGGACAACCATCAGACAACCATCAGTATATATTAGGACAACCATCAGACAACCATCAGTATATACCATAGGACAACCATCAGTATATATATTAGGACAACCATCACCATCATATATATTAGGACAACCATCAGTATATATTAGGACAACCATCAGTATATATTAGGACAACCATCAGTATATATTAGGACAACCATCAGACAACCATCAGTATATATTAGGACAACCATCAGTATATATTAGGACAACCATCAGACAACCATCAGTATATATTAGGACAACCATCAGACAACCATCAGTATATATTAGGACAACCATCAGACAACCATCAGTATATATTAGGACAACCATCAGTATATATTAGGACAACCATCAGACAACCATCAGTATATATTAGGACAACCATCAGACAACCATCAGTATATATTAGGACAACCATCAGTATATATTAGGACAACCATCAGACAACCATCAGTATATATACCATAGGACAACCATCAGACAACCATCAGTATATATTAGGACAACCATCAGTATATATTAGGACAACCATCAGACAACCATCAGTATATAATAGG
Organism: Oncorhynchus gorbuscha; assembly: GCF_021184085.1. Taxonomy (NCBI): domain Eukaryota; kingdom Metazoa; phylum Chordata; class Actinopteri; order Salmoniformes; family Salmonidae; genus Oncorhynchus; species Oncorhynchus gorbuscha. The sequence goes on from NW_025747271.1 coordinate 57,302, forward strand.
ACAACCATCAGACAACCATCAGTATATATTAGGACAATCCATCAGTATATAATAGGACAACCATCAGTATATATTAGGACAACCATCAGACAACCATCAGTATATATTAGGACAACCATCAGACAACCATCAGTATATATTAGGACAACCATCAGACATACCATAGTAACCATCAGACAACCATCAGTATATATTAGGACAACCATCAGGACAACCATCAGTATATATTAGGACAACCATCAGACAACCATCAGTATATAATAGGACAACCATCAGACAACCATCAGTATATATTAGGACAACCATCAGTATATAATAGGACAACCATCAGACAACCATCAGTATATATTAGGACAACCATCAGTATATAATAGGACAACCATCAGACAACCATCAGTATATATTAGGACAACCATCAGTATATAATAGGACAACCATCAGACAACCATCAGTATATATTAGGACAACCATCAGACAACCATCAGACAACCATCAGTATATATTAGGACAACCATCAGACAACCATCAGTATATACCATAGGACAACCATCAGTATATATTAGGACAACCATCAGACAACCATCAGTATATATTAGGACAACCATCAGACAACCATCAGTATATATTAGGACAACCATCAGACAACCATCAGTATATATTAGGACAACCATCCAGTATATAATAGGACAACCATCAGACAACCATCAGTATATATTAGGACAACCATCAGACAACCATCAGTATATAATAGGACAACCATCAGACAACCATCAGTATATATTAGGACAACCATCAGTATATATTAGGACAACCATCAGACAACCATCAGTATATATTAGGACAACCATCAGACAACCATCAGTATATATTAGGACAACCATCAGTATATATTAGGACAATATCAGACAACCATCAGACAACCATCAGTATATATTAGGACAACCATCAGACAACCATCAGTATATATTAGGACAACCATCAGTATATATTAGGACAACCATCAGACAACCATCAGTATATATTAGGACAACCATCAGACAACCATCAGTATATATTAGGACAACCATCAGTATATAATAGGACAACCATCAGACAACCATCAGTATATATTAGGACAACCATCAGTATATAATAGGACAACCATCAGACAACCATCAGTATATATTAGGACAACCATCAGACAACCATCAGTATATATTAGGACAACCATCAGACAACCATCAGTATATATTAGGACAACCATCAGTATATATTAGGACAACCATCAGACAACCATCAGTATATAATAGGACAACCATCAGACAACCATCAGTATATAATAGGACAACCATCAGACAACCATCAGTATATATTAGGACAACCATCAGTATATATTAGGACAACCATCAGTATGTATTAGGACAACCATCAGTATATAATAGGACAACCATCAGTATATAACCATCAGACAACCATCAGTATATATTAGGACAACCATCCACCATCAGTATATATTAGGACAACCATCAGACAACCATCAGTATATATTAGGACAACCATCAGTATATATATTAGGACAACCATCAGACAACCATCAGTATATAGACAACCATCAGTATTTATTAGGACAACCATCAGACAACCATCAGTATTTATTAGGACAACCATCAGACAACCATCAGTATATATTAGGACAACCATCAGACAACCATCAGTATATATTAGGACAACCATCAGTATATATTAGGACAACCATCAGTATATATTAGACAACCATCAGTATATATTAGGACAACCATCAGACAACCATCAGTATATATTAGGACAACCATCAGTATATATTAGGACAACCATCAGACAACCATCAGTATATAATAGGACAACCATCAGACAACCATCAGTATATATTAGGACAACCATCAGATATATAGGTATATATTAGGACAACCATCAGTATATATTAGACAACCATCAGTATATATTAGGACAACCATCAGTATATATTAGGACAACCATCAGACAACCATCAGTATATATTAGGACAACCATCAGACAACCATCAGTATATATTAGGACAACCATCAGTATATATTAGACAACCATCAGACAACCATCAGTATATTAGGACAACCATCAGACAACCATCAGTACATATTAGGACAACCATCAGTATATATTAGGACAACCATCAGACAACCATCAGTATATATTAGGACAACCATCAGTATATAATAGGACAACCATCAGACAACCATCAGTATATATTAGGACAACCATCAGACAACCATATATATTAGGGACAACCATCAGACAACCATCAGTATATAATAGGACAACCATAGACAACCATCAGTATATATTAGGACAACCATCAGTATATATTAGGACAACCATCAGTATATAATAGGACAACCATCAGACAACCATCAGTATATAGGACAACCATCAGTATATATTAGGACAACCATCAGACAACCATCAGTATATAATAGGACAACCATCAGACAACCATCAGTATATATTAGGACAACCATCAGTATATAATAGGACAACCATCAGACAACCATCAGTATATATTAGGACAACCATCAGACAACCATCATATATATAGGACAACCATCAGACAACCATCAGTATATATTAGGACAACCATCAGACAACCATCAGTATATATTAGGACAACCATCAGTATTTATTAGGACAACCATCAGACAACCATCAGTATATATTAGGACAACCATCAGTATATATTAGGACAACCATCAGACAACCATCAGTATATATTAGGACAACCATCAGACAACCATCAGTATATATTAGGACAACCATCAGTAGTATATATTAGGACAACCATCAGACAACCATCAGTATATATTAGGACAACCATCAGTATATAATAGGACAACCATCAGACAACCATCAGTATATATTAGACAACCATCAGTATATAATAGACAACCATCAGACAACCATCAGTATATAATAGGACAACCATCAGACAACCATCAGTATTATTAGGACAACCATCAGACAACCATCAGTATATATTAGGACAACCATCAGACAACCATCAGTATATATTAGGACAACCATCAGTATATATTAGGACAACCATCAGTAACCATCAGTATATATTAGGACAACCATCAGACAACCATCAGTATATTAGGACAACCATCAGACAACCATCAGTATATATTAGGACAACCATCAGTATTTAGGACAACCATCAGACAACCATCAGTATATATTAGGACAACCATCAGTATGTATTAGGACAACCATCAGTATATATTAGGACAACCATCAGACAACCATCAGTATATAATAGGACAACCATCAGACAACCATCAGTATATATTAGGACAACCATCAGTATATAATAGGACAACCATCAGACAACCATCAGTATATATTAGGACAACCATCAGTATATAATAGGACAACCATCAGACAACCATCAGTATATATTAGGACAACCATCAGACAACCATCAGTATATATATAGGACAACCATCAGACAACCATCAGTATATATTAGGACAACCATCAGTATATATATAGGACAACCATCAGACAACCATCAGTATATATTAGGACAACCATCAGTATATAATAGGACAACCATCAGACAACCATCAGTATATATTAGACAACCATCAGACAACCATCAGTATATATTAGGACAACCATCAGTATATAATAGGACAACCATCAGACATACCATCAGACAACCATCAGACAACCATCAGTATATATTAGGACAACCATCAGACAACCATCAGTATATAATAGAACAACCATCAGACAACCATCAGTATATATTAGGACAACCATCAGACAACCATCAGTATATATTAGGACAAACATCAGTATATATTAGGACAACCATCAGACAACCATCAGTATATATTAGGACAACCATCAGACAACCATCAGTATATATTAGACAACCATCAGTATATATTAGGACAACCATCAGACAACCATCAGTATATAATAGGACAACCATCAGACAACCATCAGTATATATTAGGACAACCATCAGTATATATAGGACAACCAGACAACCATCAGTATATATTAGGACAACCATCAGTATATAATAGGACAACCATCAGACAACCATCAGTATATATTAGGACAACCATCAGTATATAATAGGACAACCATCAGACAACCATCAGTATATATTAGGACAACCATCAGACAACCAGTATGTATTAGGACAACCATCAGACAACCATCAGTATATAATAGGACAACCATCAGTATATATTAGGACAACCATCAGACAACCATCAGGACAACCATCAGTATATATTAGGACAACCATCAGTATATAATAGGACAACCATCAGTATATATTAGGACAACCATCAGACAACCATCAGTATATAATAGGACAACCATCAGACAACCATCATATATTAGGACAACCATCAGTATATATTAGGACAACCATCAGACAACCATCAGTATATAATAGGACAACCATCAGACAACCATCAGTATATATTAGGACAACCATCAGTATATAATAGACAACCATCAGACAACCATCAGTATTTATTAGGACAACCATCAGACAACCATCAGTATTTATTAGGACAACCATCAGTATTTATTAGGACAACCATCAGACAACCATCAGTATATATTAGGACAGCCATCAGTATATAATAGGACAACCATCAGTATGTATTAGGACAACCATCAGTATATATTAGGACAACCATCAGTATATAATAGGACAACCATCAGTATATATATTAGGACAACCATCAGTATATATTAGGACAACCATTAGGACAACCATCAGTATATATTAGGACAACCATCAGACAACCATCAGTATATATTAGGGACCATCAGTATGTATTAGGACAACCATCAGTATATATTAGGACAACCATCAGTATATAATAGGACAACCATCAGACAACCATCAGTATATTAGGACCATCAGTATGTATTAGGACAGCCATCAGTATATATTAGGACAACCATCAGACAACCATCAGTATATATTAGGACAACCATCAGACAACCATCAGTATATATTAGGACAACCATCAGACAACCATCAGTATATATTAGGACAACCATCAGTATATATTAGGACAACCATCAGACAACCATCAGTATATAATAGGACAACCATCAGACAACCATCAGTATATATTAGGACAACCATCAGTATATAATAGGACAACCATCAGACAACCATCAGTATATATTAGGACAACCATCAGTATATATTAGGACAACCATCAGACAACCATCAGTATATATTAGGACAACCATCAGTATATAATAGGACAACCATCAGACAACCATCAGTATATATTAGGACAACCATCAGACAACCATCAGTATATATTAGGACAACCATCAGTATGTATTAGGACAACCATCAGTATATATAGGACAACCATCAGACAACCATCAGTATATATTAGGACAACCATCAGACAACCATCAGTATATATTAGGACAACCATCAGACAACCATCAGTATATATTAGGACAAACGCCATCAGTATATATTAGGACAACCATC
>NW_025747272.1:0-32500 GCF_021184085.1 Oncorhynchus gorbuscha
GCCATTCAGCCAGGATCCGCCAGAGCCGCCAACCTGCATGAGCTTCCTCTCAGTCCTGAGCTTCCTCTCAGTCCTGAGCACCCTCAGTCCTGAGCTTCCTCTCAGTCCTGAGCTACCCCTCAGTCCTGAGCTACCCCTCAGTCCTGAGCTACCCCTCAGTCCTGAGCTACCCCTCAGTCTTGAGCTACCCTCAGTCCCGAGCTGTCCCTCAGTCCGGAGCTGCCCCTCTGTCCAGTGGGGCCCTTTGTTAAGATTAGTAGGCGAGGGTCGCCAATCTAAGGACGCTAAGGAGGTGGACAAAGACTATGATGGAGTAAGGTCCATGTCCAGCGCCAGAGCCACCACCGTGGACAGACGCCCACCCAGACCCTCCCCTATGGGTTTAGGTGTGTGGTCGGGAGTCCGCACCTTTGGGGGGTGGGGGGGGGGTACTGTCACGCCCTGGTCTTTAGTATTCTGTGTTCTCTTTATTATTTTGGTTAGGACAGGCTGTGACATGGGTGATTTATGTGTTTTGTCTTATCTAGGGGTTTTGTAGTTTATGGGGTTGTGTTCAGTTGAGTGTTCTAGGGAAAGTCTATGGTTGCCTGAGTGGTTCTCAATCAGAGGCAGGTGTTTATCGTTGTCTCTGATTGGGAATATTTAGGCAGCCATATTCTTAGGGATTTCGTGGGTGATTGTTCCTGTCTCTGTGTTTGTTGCACCAGATAGGACTGTTTTAGTTTTTTTCACGTTTATTGTTTTTTTAAATTGTTCGTATTTTCATCTTTCATTAAAGATGTTTATGAATAACCACGCTGCATTTTGGTCCTCCTCTCTTTCAACAGAAGAAAACCGGAACAATAAATTTGATAAAGGTTCTGTTTGTTTAAATAGAGGTGCTTTACGATTCATCCCACAGTAGTCAATGAAAGAGGAAGGACAGCGGTGTGTGTGTGTGTGATTGTGAGTGTGGTGTTATCTAGATGAAAACAAAGCATTCAGTCACTCTCTCAAAGCGTTGGGCACCACCCATGTGGTGTCTTGTTAAAAAAGCATCGGAAATTAATCTGAAATATATTTTATGCCAGTAATAAAAAAAAACTGAGCTTTTGATCATTTCTGTTTCATGGCACTATGGGAGAGAGAGAGAGACGGAGAGAGAGAGAGACAGAGACAGAGAGAGAGAGAGACGGAGAGAGAGAGAGAGAGAGAGAGACAGAGAGAGAGAGACGGAGAGATGAGAGAGAGAGAGAGAGAGAGAGCGAGAGACGGAGAGAGAGAGAGACGGAGAGAGAGAGACGGAGAGAGAGAGAGAGAGAGAGAGAGAGAGAGAGAGAGAGAGAGAGAGAGAGAGAGAGAGAGAGAGAGAGAGAACCATCTACAGAGGCTGCCTCTAAAGGTGTGCATGTGGTAACACCGCTGGAAAAGGCAACAAAATGACTGAACATGAAAAGAGGAGGGGAAAAAAGAGAAACCTGGTGGTGAAAAATGTGTTGAAAGGAAGACAGAGTGGTGGAGAAGAGAACTAATTGTCTTATTGGGTGGAAAAGCAGTAGTCTTGTTCATTTTAAATAATGTCCCTGTTTCTTCAAAGAGAAGACCTGCAGGCTTTTAATCTCAACACCTTTTATTTTGGCAGAAAGGAATGAAGACGTGTTCTCTCTTTCATGAGAAGAAGGGGACTTTTTCCCTCATTTAATCGGAAACATTCTAGAATATTAAAATGAGGTCTGTTAATAATATAAAGAAGTTTCGACTCATCTGTGGCAATAATTGAGTCCCTTGAGTGTGAGTGGCTGCTGTGGAGCCAAGTGTGTGTGTGTGTGTTTAGGTATCTTTAATGATCTTTAATGAGCTTCTCATCGACTTCCTTGTTGAGAATCTGCCAATCAGACCTCAGGAGCGAGACAGTTCCAGACGATGTTTCAGATGAAGTCAATGTATTCACTGCTAATTCCATGTACCGTAAACCACACTCCCAGTCTTAAGACTCAGTGTGGAAAAATGATCAATCTAAAAGTAAGTTTCTTGTTCATCTGGTTGCAATTTTCCATGCTAATTGCTACGTGGTTATAGCTATAGTAGCTTATCATTCCATTGGGTTGTAACTTTCCATGCTAATTGCTACGTGGTTATAAATATAGTTGCTTATCATTCAAGACTCAACAGCCTTGGTTTCTCAAATGACTGCCTCGCCTGGTTCACCAACTACTTCTCAGAAAGAGTTCAGTGTGTCAAATCAGAGGGCCTGTTGTCCTGACCTCTGGCAGTCTCTATGGGGGTGCCACAGGGTTCAATTCTTGGGCCGTCTCTATTCTCTGTATACATCAATGATTTCGCTCTTGCTGCTGGTGATTCTCTGATCCACCTCTACACAGATGACACCATTCTGTATACTTCTGGCCCTTCGTTGGACACTGTGTTAACTAACCTCCAGACGAGCTTTAATGCCATACAGCTCTCCTTCCGTGGCCTCCAACTACTCTTAAATGCAAGTAAAACTAAATTCATGCTCTTCAACCGATCGCTACCAGCACCTTCCCATCCAGCATCACAAGCATCACATCTGACTGATATGTGGACATCTACAAATACCTAGGTGTTTGGTTAGACTGTAAACTCTCCTTCCAGACTCACATTAAGCATCTCCAATCCAAAATTAAATCTAGAATCGGCTTCCTATTTCGGATCAAAGCATCCTTCAATCATGCTGCCAAACATACCCTCGTAAAGCTGACTATCCTATCGTCAACTTCGGCGATGTCATTTACAAAATAGCCTCCAACACTCTACTCAGCAAATTGGATACAGTCTATCACAGTGCCATCCGTTTTGTCACCAAAGCCCCATATACTACCCACCACTGTGACCTGTATGCTCTCGTCGGCTGGCCCTCGCTTCATATTCATCGCCAAACACACTGGCTCCAGGTCAGTGAAAGTCTTTGCTAGGTAAAGCCCCGCCTTATCTCAGCTCACTGTCAGGGTTTACCAGAATTGGACCCAGAAGCAGACCAGGACATGGTGAGTATTAAGATGGTGAGTATTTATTAATCAATGAGAACGTGGAGGTAGATAGTTCCGGGTGGAGGAGCGGGCAGCGGAGGTGGGTTGATGGGAGTGGATAGGCAGATCCAATGGATAACAACACACTGGTGACGAGCAGACAGGGATGGGGTATGGGTTCTGGGTGGAGGAGCAGGCAGCGGAGGTGGGTTGATGGGAGTGGATAGGCAGATCCAATGGATAACAACACACTGGCGACGAGCAGACAGGGATGGGGTATGGGTTCCGGGTGAATGGCTGTAGACAAAACAAACGGCGGTAAGTTAAAGGCAAGCAAGACGTACAAAACAATAAAACAAAACAAACTCTATAAACTGGAGGCTGGTTCGTGGGCACAACATACTGTTCATGGCTAACGATCTGGCAGGGAATGGATGTCAGGTCAGAGCTTTTGAAGAGGAGAGGTGATGATCAGGACAGGTGTGCAGATTACTGATGGGATATAGGTGCGGGTGAACATCGATCTCCCAACAAGCTAATTCGCCCGGCAACCAGACAGGGTGCGTTCCAGGACACCGGAAACACACTCCAGGACAGAAACACAGGCAAACACAGACTCAGGAAGCGGGATTCGTGACACTCACTGGTCATCATAGCAGCACCCACCTGTAGCACGCGCTCCAGCAGGTACATTTCACTGGTCACCCCCAAAGCCATGTCCTAATTTGGCCGCCTCTCCGTCCAGTTCTTTGCTACCAATGACTGGAACAAATTGCAAAAATCCCTGAAGCTGGAGACTCATATCTCCCTCACTAGCTTTAAGCACCAGCTGTCAGAGCAGCTCACAGATCACTGCACCTGTACATAGCCCATCTGTAAATAGCACATCCAACTACTTCATCCCCATACTGTTTTTTAAAAACATTTTGCTCCTTTGCACCCCAGTATCTCTACTTGCACATTAATCTTCTGCACATCCATCACTCCTGTCTCTATCATTCCAGTGTTTAATTGCTAAATTGTAATTATTTCGCCACTACGGCCTATTTACTGTCTTACCTCCATTTTCAAATGTGTTATTGACTGTATGTTTTGTTTATTCCATGTGTAACTCTGTGTAGTTGTTTGTGTCGCACTGCTTTGCTTTATCTTGGCCAGGTCGTAGTTGTAAATGAGAACTTGTTCTCAACTGGCCTACCTGGTTAAATAAAGGTGAATTAAAAATACATTTTAAAAATTCCATTGGGTTGTAGCTTTCCATGCTAATTGTTACGTTGTTATAAATATAGTCCCTTATCATTCCATTGGGATCTAATGTATACTGGGTGAAACGTTTAATGTTAATCGCTGAGTGTTTATCCATTGGTTTATAATGACATTGTTAGCGTTAGCTAGCTTTACGTAGATTAAGCTTAATGACAGTGTTGGCTTTACGTAGTTTAAGCTTAAACGCAGATGGTTAAAAGCCTCTTGTATCTTCCCTATGTGGAACTCCATAAAAGATTGAACCCCTGTATTTGCCTGATTTGACTGATCAAACAAATGAAGATGTGTTTTCTGACAGGTTGTTGCCATGGTTTCCTAGTATGTCTTGGTATATGATGGCAAAGAAAACAACTTACAACTTTTAAGATTCTGTCTGTCTGTCTGTCTGTCTGTCTGTCTGTCTGTCTGTCTGTCTGTCTGTCTGTCTGTCTGTCTGTCTGTCTGTCTGTCTGTCTGTCTGTCTGTCTGTCTGTCTGTCTGTCTGTCTGTCTGTCTGTCTGTCTGTCTGTCTGTCTGTCTGTCTGTCTGTCTGTCTGTCTGTGTGTGTGTGTGTGTGTGTGTGTGTGTGTGTGTGTGTGTGTGTGTGTGTGTGTGTGTGTGTGTGTGTGTGTGTGTGTGTGTGTGTGTGTGTGTGTGTGTGTGTGTGTGTGTGTGTGTGTGTGTGTGTGTGTGTGTGTGTGTGTGTGAGAGAGAGAGAGAGAGAGACAGCATAGCACCGTGGTATTGTTTTGAATGTGACTGTAGTACAAGACAGAGAAGAAGACCTTGACTCAAGGGCGACACCGTTTAACATGCACAAGCCTTTCCCACAACGTTAACAAGTAAGAGAGAAAGTAAGAAGGTGAAAGAGAAAGAAAGGGAGAAAGAAAGAAAGAAAGAAAGACAGTGAAAGAGAAAGAAAGAGAGAAAGAAAGAAAGAAAGACAGTGAAAGAGAAAGAAAGACAGTGAAAGAGAAAGTAAGAGAGAAAGAAAGAAAGAAAGACAGTGAAAGAGAAAGTAAGAGAGAAAGAAAGAAAGACAGTGAAAGGGAAAGAAAGAGAGAAAGAAAGACCGTGAAAGGGAAAGAAAGAGAGAAAGAAAGACAGTGAAAGAGAAAGAAAGAGAGAAAGAAAGACAGTGAAAGGGAAAGAAAGAGAGAAAGAAAGACAGTGAAAGAGAAAGAAAGAGAGAAAGAAAGACAGTGAAAAGAAAGAAAGAGAGAAAGAAAGACAGTGAAAGAGAAAGAAAGAGAGAAAGAAAGACAGTGAAAGAGAAAGAAAGAGAGAAAGAAAGACAGTGAAAGAGAAAGAAAGAGAGAAAGAAAGACAGTGAAAGAGAAAGAAAGAGAGAAAGAAAGACAGTGAAAGAGAAAGAAAGACAGTGAAAGAGAAAGAAAGAGAGATAGAAAGACAGTGAAAGAGAAAGAAAGAGAGAAAGAAAGACAGTGAAAGAGAAAGAAAGAGAGATAGAAAGACAGTGAACGAGAAAGAAAGAGAGAAAGAAAGACAGTGAAAGAGAAAGAAAAAAGAGAAAGAAAGACAGTGAAAAGAAAGAACAGAGAGAAAGAAAGACAGTGAAAGAGAAAGAAAGACAGTGAAAGAGAAAGAAAGAGAGAAAGAAAGACAGTAAAAGAGAAAGAAAGAGAGAAAGAAAGACAGTGAAAGAGAAAGAAAGAGAGAAAGAAAGACAGTGAAAGAGAGAAAGAAAGAGAGAAAGAAAGACAGTGAAAGAGAAAGAAAGAGAGAAAGAAAGACATTGAAAGAGAAAGAAAGAGAGAAAGAAAGACAGTGAAAGAGAAAGAAAGAGAGAAAGAAAGACAGTGAAAGAGAAAGAAAGAGAGAAAGAAAGACAGTGAAAGAGAAAGAAAGACAGTGAAAGAGAAAGAAAGACAGTGAAAGAGAGAAAGACAGTGAAAGAGAAAGAAAGACAGTGAAAGAGAGAAAGAAAGACAGTGAAAGAGAAAGAAAGACAGTGAAAGAGAAAGAAAGACAGTGAAAGAGAGAAAGACAGTGAAAGAGAAAGAAAGACAGTGAAAGAGAAAGAAAGAGAGAAAGAAAGACAGTGAAAGAGAAAGAAAGAGAGAAAGAAAGACAGTGAAAGAGAAAGAAAGAAAGACAGTGAAAGAGAAAGAAAGAAAGAAGACAGAGAAAGAAAGACAGTGAAAGAGAAAGAAAGACAGTGAAAGAGAAAGAAAGACAGTGAAAGAGAAAGAAAGAGAGAAAGAAAGACAGTGAAAGAGAAAGAAAGAGAGAAAGAAAGACAGTGAAAGAGAAAGAAAGAGAGAAAGAAAGACAGTGAAAGAGAAAGAAAGAGAGAAAGAAAGACAGTGAAAGAGAAAGAAAGAGAGAAAGAAAGACAGTGAAAGAGAAAGAAAGAGAGAAAGAAAGACAGTGAAAGAGAGAAAGAAAGAGAGAAAGAAAGACAGTGAAAGAGAAAGAAAGAGAGAAAGAAAGACAGTGAAAGAGAAAGAAAGACAGTGAAAGAGAAAGAAAGACAGTGAAAGAGAGAAAGACAGTGAAAGAGAAAGAAAGACAGTGAAAGAGAAAGAAAGACAGTGAAAGAGAAAGAAAGACAGTGAAAGAGAGAAAGAAAGACAGTGAAAGAGAAAGAAAGACAGTGAAAGAGAAAGAAAGACAAAGAAAGAAGTGAAAGAGAAAGAAAGAGAGAAAGAAAGACAGTGAAAGAGAAAGAAAGACAGTGAAAGAGAAAGACAGTGAGAAAGAAAGAAAGACAGTGAAAGAAAGAAAGACAGTGAGAAAGAAAGAAAGACAGTGAAAGAGAAAGAAAAGAGAAAGAAAGAAAGACAGTGAAAGAGAGAAAGAAAAAGAAAGACAGAAAGAGAAAGAAAGACAGTGAAAGAGAAAGAAAGAAAGAAAGAAAGACAGTGAAAGAGAAAGAAAGACAGTGAAAGAGAAAGAGAGAAAGAAAGACAGTGAAAAGAGAAAGAAAGAGAGAAAGAAAGACAGTGAAAGAGAAAGAAAGAGAGAAAGAAAGACAGTGAAAGAAAGAAAGAAAGAAAGAGAGAAAGAAAGACAGTGAAAGAGAAAGAAAGAGAGAAAGAAAGACAGTGAAAAAGAGAAAGAAAGAGAGAAAAAGAAAGAGAAAGAAGAAAGAAAGACAGTGAAAGAGAAAGAAAGAGAGAAAGAAAGAAAGACAGTGAAAGAGAAAGAAAGACAGTGAAAGAAAGAAAGAAAGACAGTGAAAGAGAAAGAAAGACAGTGAAAGAGAAAGAAAGAGAGAAAGAAAGACAGTGAAAGAGAAAGAAAGAGAGAAAGAAAGACAGTGAAAGAGAAAGAAAGAGAGAAAGAAAGACAGTGAAAGAAAGAAAGAAAGAGAGAAAGAAAGACAGTGAAAGAGAAAGAAAGAGAGAAAGAAAGACAGTGAAAGAGAAAGAAAGAGAGAAAGAAAGACAGTGAAAGAGAAAGAAAGAGAGAAAGAAAGACAGTGAAAGAGAAAGAAAGACAGTGAAAGAGAAAGAAAGACAGTGAAAGAGAAAGAAAGACAGTGAAAGAGAAAGAAAGAGAGAAAGAAAGACAGTGAAAGAGAAAGAAAGAGAGAAAGAAAGACAGTGAAAGAGAAAGAAAGACAGTGAAAGAGAAAGAAAGACAGTGAAAGAGAAAGAAAGAGAGAAAGACAGTGAAAGAGAAAGAAAGACAGTGAAAGAGAAGGACAAACAGAGAACGGAAACAGGAAAGAATAACCGTGTTTCCTACCACTGGTTTTGAACCAGAGTCTCCACGCTGGGACACTGTTAGCCCTCTGAGCCAAAGCCTAGTCATAAATAATGTGTGAGATGTGGTTTATAATGTAATAATGTGTATTACGTGCTTGTTGGTTTTCAACGCTGATTGTATTCAGGTTACAGGGTGTTGGTTTTGAAAGCAGCTTGTCTGCATTCTACAGACTATGTGACGGTGTTGAAAGTAGCTTGTCTGCATTCTACAGACTGTGTGATGGTGTTGAGGGTAGCTTGTCTGCATTCTACAGACTGTGTGATGGTGTTGAAGGGGTAGCTTGTCTGCATTCTACAGACTGTGTGATGGTGTTGAAGGTAGCTTGTCTGCATTCTACAGACTGTGTGATGGTGTTGAAGGTAGCTTGTCTGCATTCTACAGACTGTGTGATGGTGTTGAAGGTAGCTTGTCTGCATTCTACAGACTGTGTGATGGTGTTGAAGGTAGCTTGTCTGCATTCTACAGACTGTGTGATGGTTTTGAAAGCAGCTTGTCTGCATTCTACAGACTGTGTGACGGTGTTGAAGGTAGCTTGTCTGCATTCTACAGACTGTGTGATGGTTTTGAAAGCAGCTTGTCTGCATTCTACAGACTGTGTGACGGTGTTGAAGGTAGCTTGTCTGCATTCTACAGACTGTGTGATGGTTTTGAAAGCAGCTTGTCTGCATTCTACAGACTGTGTGACGGTGTTGAAGGTAGCTTGTCTGCATTCTACAGACTGTGTGATAGTGTTGAAGGTAGCTTGTCTGCATTCTACAGACTGTGTGATAGTGTTGAAGGTAGCTTGTCTGCATTCTACCGACTGTGTGATAGTGTTGAAGGTAGCTTGTCTGAATTCTACAGACTGTGTGATGGTGTTGAAGGTAGGTTGTCTGCATTCTACAGACTGTGTGACGGTGTTGAAAGTAGCTTGTCTGCAGTCTACAGGCTGTGTGATGGTGTTGAGGCTAGCTTGTCTGCATTCTACAAATTGTGTGTACTTATCAGTTTCCCTGGTCAGACTGATCCTCCTGGGACTAGGCCTGTTTAATGTTAAGTGCCAATTACCTCAATTCCAAGGTTAGCGGGCCAAACACACAAACACATCACACCACAGCACAAACACACACACATGACACCACAGCATGGCATGGCACACTCTGCACCCCAAGCACTTTCTCAGCTACAGCTCTGCACCCCAAGCACTTTCTCTGTCTCCCACCCTCTCTCTGTCTCTCGCTCACCCTCTCTCTGTCTCTCTCTCCCACCCTCTCTCTGTCTCTCTCTCCCACCTTCTCTCTGTCTCTCTCTCACCCTCTCTCTGTCTCTCTCTCACACTTTCTCCATCTCTCTCTCCCACCCTCTCTCTGTCTCTTTCTCGCCACCCTCTCTCTGTCTCTCTCTCACCCTCTCTCTGTCTCTCTCTCTCTCTCTCTCTCTCTCTCTCTCACCTCTCTCTCTCTCTCTCACCTCTCTCTCTCTCTCTCTCTCTCTCTCTCAACCTCTCTGTCTCTCTCTCACACTTTCTCCGCCTCTCTCTCCCACCCCTCTCTGTCTCTTCCCTCACCCTCTCTCTGTCTCTCTCACCCTCTGTCTGTATCTCTCTCTCTCTCACCCTCTCTCTCTCTCACCCTCTCTCTATCTCATCCTCTCTCGGTCTCTCTCAACCTCTCTCTCTCTCTCACTCTCTCTCTCTCTCTAACACTCTCTCTGTCTATCTCTATCTCTATGATTCAGTCTCTCTACATCTCTCTCTATGTTTCAGTCTCTGTCTATCTCTGTCTCTATGATTCAGTCTCTCTACATCTCTGTCTCTATGTTTCAGTCACTGTCTATATCTGTCTCTATGATTCAGTCTCTCTATATCTCTGTCTCTATGTTTCAGTCTCTGTCTATCTCTGTCTCTATGATTCAGTCTCTCTACATCTCTGTCTCTATGATTCAGTCTCTCTACATCTCTGTCTCTATGTTTCAGTCTCTGTCTATCTCTGTCTCTATGACTCAGTCTCTCTACATCTCTGTCTCTATGTTTCAGTCTCTCTACATCTCTGTCTCTATGTTTCAGTCTCTGTCTATCTCTGTCTCTATGTTTCAGTCTCTGTCTATCTCTGTCTCTAAGATTCAGTCTCTATCTATCTCTGTCTATCTCTGTCTACCTCTATCTCTATGATTCAGTCTCTCTACATCTCTATCTCTATGTTTCAGTCTCTTTCTATCTCTGTCTCTATGATTCAGTCTCTCTACATCTCTGTCTCTATGTTTCAGTCTCTGTCTATCTCTGTCTCTCTGTTTCAGTCTCTGTCTATCTCTGTCTCTATGTTTCAGTCTCTGTCTATCTCTGTCTCTATGTTTCAGTCTCTGTCTATCTCTGTCTCTATGTTTCAGTCTCTGTCTATCTCTGTTCTATGTTTTAGTCTCTGTCTATCTCTGTTCTATGTTTCAGTCTCTGTCTATCTCTGTTCTATGTTTCAGTCTCTGTCTATCTCTGTTCTATGTTTTAGTCTCTGTCTATCTCTGTTCTATGTTTCAGTCTCTGTCTATATCCCACCTATGTTTTAGTCTCTGTCTATATCCAACCTGTTTCAACCTGTTTCGAGTCTCTGTCTATTTCAAACCTACACTACCATTCAATAGTTTAGGGTCACTTAGAAAGGTCCTTGTTTTCCATGAAAACAGACATGAAATGAGTTGCAAAATGAATAGAAAATATAATAACGTTGACAAGGATATAAAAAATGTTTTTTAATTGAAATAATAATAATGTCCTTCAAACTTTGCTTTTGTCAAAGAATCGGCCTTGCAGAGCCTTTGCATTCCAGTTGTCAATTTGTTGAGGTATTCACCACGTGCTTCCAGAAGCACCTCCACAAGATGGATTGGCTTGACGGGCACTTCTTACGATCAAGTTGCTCCCATAACAGCTCAGCAGGGTTGATATCCGGTGACTGTGCTGGACAGAATATAGACAGAATACCAGCTGACTGCTTCTTCCCTAAATAGTTCTTGCATAGTTTGGAGCTGTGCTTTGGGTCATTGTCCTGTTGTAGGGAGAAATTGGCTCCAATTAAACGCTGTCCACGGGGTACGGCATGGCGTTGCAAAATGGAGTGGTAGCCTTCCTTCTTCAAGATCCCTTTTACCCTGTACAAATCTCCCACATTACCACCACTAAACCACCCCCAGACCATCACATTGCCTCCACCATGCTTGACAGATGGCGTCATCACTCCTCCAGCATCTTTTCATTTTTTTCTGCGTCTCACGAATGGTCGTCTTAGTGATCCAAACACCTCAAACGTAGATTTGTCTGTCCGTAACACTTTCTCCCAATCTTCCTCTGTCCAGTGTCTGTCCGTAACACTTTCTCCCAATCTTCCTCTGTCCAGTGTCTGTCCATAACACTTTCTCCCAATCTTCCTCTGTCCAGTGTCTGTCCATAACACTTTCTCCCAATCTTCCTCTGTCCAGTGTCTGTCCATAACACTTTCTCCCAATCTTCCTCTGTCCAGTGTCTGTCCATAACACTTTCTCCCA
Source organism: Oncorhynchus gorbuscha (assembly GCF_021184085.1). Lineage (NCBI taxonomy): Eukaryota > Metazoa > Chordata > Actinopteri > Salmoniformes > Salmonidae > Oncorhynchus > Oncorhynchus gorbuscha. The sequence goes on from NW_025747272.1 coordinate 11,481, forward strand.
ATCTTCCTCTGTCCAGTGTCTGTCCATAACACTTTCTCCCAATCTTCCTCTGTCCAGTGTCTGTCCATAACACTTTCTCCCAATCTTCCTCTGTCCAGTGTCTGTCCATAACACTTTCTCCCAATCTTCCTCTGTCCAGTGTCTGTCCCACTTTCTAACACTTTCTCCCAATCTTCCTCTGTCCAGTGTCTGTCCATAACACTTTCTCCCAATCTTCCTCTGTCCAGTGTCTGTCCATAACACTTTCTCCCAATCTTCCTCTGTCCAGTGTCTGTCCATAACACTTTCTCCCAATCTTCCTCTGTCCAGTGTCTGTCCATAACACTTTCTCCCAATCTTCCTCTGTCCAGTGTCTGTCCATAACACTTTCTCCCAATCTTCCTCTGTCCAGTGTCTGTCCATAACACTTTCTCCCAATCTTCCTCTGTCCAGTGTCTGTCCATAACACTTTCTCCCAATCTTCCTCTGTCCAGTGTCTGTCCATAACACTTTCTCCCAATCTTCCTCTGTCCAGTGTCTGTCCATAACACTTTCTCCCAATCTTCCTCTGTCCAGTGTCTGTCCATAACACTTTCTCCCAATCTTCCTCTGTCCAGTGTCTGTCCATAACACTTTCTCCCAATCTTCCTCTGTCCAGTGTCTGTCCATAACACTTTCTCCCAATCTTCCTCTGTCCAGTGTCTGTCCATAACACTTTCTCCCAATCTTCCTCTGTCCAGTGTCTGTCCATAACACTTTCTCCCAATCTTCCTCTGTCCAGTGTCTGTCCATAACACTTTCTCCCAATCTTCCTCTGTCCAGTGTCTGTGTTCTTTTGCCCATCTTAATCTTTGTTGTTATTGTCCAGTCTGAGATCAGGCTTTTTCTTTGTATCTCTGTCTAGAAGACCAGCATCCCGGAGTCGCCTCTTAACTGTTGATGTTGAGACTGGTGTTTCCGGGTACTATTTAATGAAGCTGCCAGTTGAGGACTTGTGAGGCGTCTGTTTCTCAAACTAGGCACTCTAATGTACTTGTCCTCTTGCTCAGTTGTGCACCGGGGCCTCCCACTCCTCTTTCTATTCTGGTTAGAGCCAGTTCTGTGAAGGGAGTAGTACACGGCGTTGTACGAGATCTTCATTTCTCAGATCAAAAATGGACTGATGAGTTTCAGAAGAAAGGTATTTGTTTCTGGCCATTTTGAGCCTGTAATTGAATCCACAAATGCTGATGCTCCAGATACTCAACTAGTCTAAAGAAGGACCGTTTAATTGCTTCCTTAATCAGAACAACAGTTTTCAGCTGTGCTAATGTAATTGCAAAAGGGTTTTCTAATGATCAATTAGTCGTTCAAATGATAAAATTGGATTAGCTAACACAACGTGCCATTGGAACACAGGAGTGATGGTTGCTGATAATGGGCCTCTGTACGCCTATGTAGAAATTCCATTTAAAAAATCTGCCGTTTCCAGCTACAATTGTCATTTACAAGATTAACAATGTCTACATTGTATTTCTGATCAATTTGATGTTATTTTCATGGACAAAAAATGTGCTCTTTTTCTGAGTGACCCCAAACTTGTGAACAGTAGTGTATGTTTCAGTCTCTTTCTATGTCCAACCTGTATTTCAGTCTCTGTCTGTATCCATCCTATGTTTCAGTCTCTGTCTGTATCCATCCTATGTTTCAGTCTCTTTCTATGTCCATCCTGTGTTTCAGTCTCTGTCTGTATCCATCCTATGTTTCAGTCTCTGTCTATATCCATCCTGTGTTTCAGTCTCTGTCTGTATCTATCCTATGTTTCAGTCTCTGTCTATATCCATCCTATGTTTCAGTCTCTGTCTATATCCATCCTGTGTTTCAGTCTCTGTCTATATCCATCCTATGTTTCAGTCTCTGTCTATATCCATCCTGTGTTTCAGTCTCTGTCTATATCCATCCTATGTTTCAGTCTCTGTCTATATCCATCCTATGTTTCAGTCTCTGTCTATATCCATCCTATGTTTCAGTCTCTGTCTATATCCATCCTGTGTTTCAGTCTCTGTCTATATCCATCCTGTGTTTCAGTCTCTGTCTATATCCATCCTATGTTTCAGTCTCTGTCTATATCCATCCTGTGTTTCAGTCTCTGTCTATATCCATCCTGTGTTTCAGTCTCTGTCTATATCCATCCTATGTTTCATTCTCTGTCTGTATCCATCCTACAGTTGAGGTCGGAAGTTTACATACACCTTAGCAAAGTACATTTAAACTCAGTTTTCACCATTTCTGACATTTAATCCTCGTAAAAATTCCATGTCTTAGGTCAGTTAGGATCACCACTTTATTTTAAGAACGTGAAATGTCAGAATAGTAGTGGAGAGAATGATTTATTTCATATTTTATTTCTTTCATCACATTCCCAGTGGGTCAGAAGTTTACATACACTCAATTAGTATTTGGTAGCATTGCCTTTAAATTGTTTAACTTGGGTCAAATGATTCAGGTAGCCTTCCACAAGCTTCCCACAATAAATTGGGTGAAATTTGGCCCATTCCTCCTGACAAAGCTGGTGTAACTGAGTCAGGTTTCTAGGCCTCCTTGCTCACACGCGCTTTTTCAGTTCTGCCCACAAATGTTCTATGGGATTGAGATCAGGGATTTCTCATGATGCCATCTATTTTGTGAAGTGCACCAGTCCCTCCTGCAGCAAAGCACCCCCACAAGATGATGCTGCCACCCCCATGCTACACGGTTGGGATGGTGTTCTTCGGGCTTGCAAGCCTCCCCCTCCAAACATAAAGATGGTCATTATGGCCAAAAGTTATATTTTTGTTTCATCAAACCAGAGGACATTGGTCTCCCCTGTCCAACTCTCTCTCTACCCCCCGTCCCCACTCTCTCTCTCTGCTCCTCTGTCCAACTCTCTCTCTACCCCCCGTCCCCACTCTCTCTCTGCTCCTCTGTCCAACTCTCTCTCTACCCCCTGTCCCCACTCTCTCTCTGTCTCCTCTGTCCAACTCTCTCTACCCCCCATTCCTCTCTCTGTCTCCCCTGTCCATCTCTTTCTACACCCGTCCCCACTCTCTCTCTCTCTCTCTCTGAATGATGAGAGGAGGAGGGTCTTCATTTGAACTCACTGGAGCTCTTCAATGTAATATAACAGATCCTGGAGCTGTGCAGAGTGGTGGCATGTGTGTGTGTGTGTGTGTGTGTGTGTGTGTGTGTGTGTGTGTGTGTGTGTGTGTGTGTGTGTGTGTGTGTGTGTGTGTGTGTGTGTGTGTGTGTGTGTGTGTGTGTGTGTGTGTGTGTGTGTGTGTGTGTGTGTGTGTGTGTGTGTGTGTGTGTGTGTGTGTGTGTGTGTGTGTGTGTGTGTGTGTGTGTGTGTGTGTGTGTGTGTGTGTGTGTCCTGTAGCTGGACTAGTATCCCTGCATCCTCTGTGTGTTGATGCAGTGATAGGGGTCTTCTATCATGTCTCTGTCATCAAATAAAACAGCAATGATATAAAAACAATATTCATTCAAAACAAAATGACAGCGATGATTGACAGTTGCCGCCGGCGACTCTGAGACACCCAGTCATCAATAGACTATGTTGGTTTTATCTGTGCAGAGATCTGGCTCCTAGCAGAATAATCCACAATGTCAACATGGGTTTAGTTCCAAATAGCAGCCTGCACTACTTTAGAGCGGAGCCCTATGGGGGAAAGGGTAGTATACACTAACAAGGGAATAGGGTGCCATTTGGGATGCATCATGTTTTATTAATTCAGCTGAATTCCATTTTTGCTAATAAAAAATAAATAAAAAAGGAAATATCACGTTTACATAAATATTCAGACCCTTTACTCAGTACTTTGTTGGAGCACTTTTGTGCAGTGATTACTGCCTCAAGTCCTCTTGGGTATGATGCTACAAGCTTGTCACACCTGACTTTGGGGAGTTTCTCCCATTCTTCTCTGCAGATCCTCTCAAGCTCTGTCAGGTTGAATGGGTAGCGTTGCTGCACAGCTATTTTCATGTCTCTCCAGAGATGTCCGATCGGGTTCAAGTCCAGGCTCTGGCTGGGCCACTCAAGGACATTCAGAGACTTGTCCCAAAGCCACTCCTGCAGTGTCTTGGCTGTGTGCTTATGGTCGTTGTCATGTTGGAAGGTGAACCTTCGGCTCAGTCTGAGGTCCTGAGTGCTCTGGAGCAGGTTTTCATCAAAGATCTGTCTGTACTTTGCTCCATTCATCTTTGACTTGATCCTGACTATTCTCCCAGTCCCTGCTGCTGAAAAACATCCCCACAGCATGATGCTGCCACCACTCTGATTCATAATAGGGATGGTGCCAGGTTTCCTCCAGACTTTTGGCATTTAGGCCAAAGTGTTCAATCTTGGTTTCATCAGACCAGATAATCTTGTTTCTCATGGTCTGAGAGTCTTTAGGTACCTTTTGGCAAACTCCAAGCGGGCTGTCATGTGCCTTTTACTGAGGATTGGCTTATGTAAATATTTTTTTTTTGTTTGTTTGTTTTTTTGAAAAAAGGTGCCTGAAAACGTTCCCAAAGCCGCTGTACGTATGGAGGCAGGTGCAGTATATGGCAGGAAGCCCGTGGTACAGATTGTATCAGTGGTGCAGTATATGGCAGGAAGCCAGTGGCACAGACTGTATCAGTGGTGCAGTATATGGCAGGAAGCCAGTGGCACAGACTGTATCAGTGGTGCAGTATATGGCAGGAAGCCAGTGGCACAGACTGTATCAGTGGTGCAGTATATGGCAGGAAGCCCGTGGTACAGAATGTATCAGTGGTGCAGTATATGGCAGGAAGCCCGTGGTACAGAATGTATCAGTGGTGCAGTATATGGCAGGAAGCCCGTGGTACAGATTGTATCAGTGGTGCAGTATATGGCAGGAAGCCAGTGGCACAGACTGTATCAGTGGTGCAGTATATGGCAGGAAGCCAGTGGCACAGACTGTATCAGTGGTGCAGTATATGGCAGGAAGCCCGTGGTACAGAATGTATCAGTGGTGCAGTATATGGCAGGAAGCCCGTGGTACAGAATGTATCAGTGGTGCAGTATATGGCAGGAAGCCCGTGGTACAGAATGTATCAGTGGTGCAGTATATGGCAGGAAGCCCGTGGCACAGAATATATCAGTGGTGCAGTATATGGCAGGAAGCCCGTGGCACAGAATATATCAGTGGTGCAGTATATGGCAGGAAGCCCGTGGCACAGATTATATCAGTGGTGCAGTATATGGCAGGAAGCCCGTGGCACAGAATATATCAGTGGTGCAGTATATGGCAGGAAGCCCGTGGTACAGATTATATCAGTGGTGCAGTATATGGCAGGAAGCCCGTGGCACAGAATATATCAGTGGTGCAGTATATGGCAGGAAGCCCGTGGTACAGAATGTATCAGTGGTGCAGTATATGGCAGGAAGCCCGTGGTACAGAATGTATCAGTGGTGCAGTATATGGCAGGAAGCCCGTGGTACAGAATGTATCAGTGGTGCAGTATATGGCAGGAAGCCCGTGGTACAGAATGTATCAGTGGTGCAGTATATGGCAGGAAGCCCGTGGTACAGAATGTATCAGTGGTGCAGTATATGGCAGGAAGCCCGTGGCACAGAATATATCAGTGGTGCAGTATATGGCAGGAAGCCCGTGGCACAGAATATATCAGTGGTGCAGTATATGGCAGGAAGCCCGTGGCACAGATTATATCAGTGGTGCAGTATATGGCAGGAAGCCCGTGGCACAGAATATATCAGTGGTGCAGTATATGGCAGGAAGCCCGTGGTACAGATTATATCAGTGGTGCAGTATATGGCAGGAAGCCCGTGGCACAGAATATATCAGTGGTGCAGTATATGGCAGGAAGCCCGTGGTACAGATTATATCAGTGGTGCAGAATATGGCAGGTAGCCTGTGGCACAGAGTGTATCAGTGGTGCAGTATATGGCAGGTAGCCAGTGGTACAGATTATATCAGTGGTGCAGTATATGGCAGGAAGCCCGTGGTACAGATTATATCAGTGGTGCAGTATATGGCAGGAAGCCCGTGGTACAGATTATATCAGTGGTGCAGTATATGGCAGGTAGCCTGTGGCACAGAGTGTATCAGTGGTGCAGTATATGGCAGGAAGCGCGTGGTACAGATTATATCAGTGGTGCAGTATATGGCAGGAAGCCAGTGGCACAGATTATATCAGTGGTGCGGTTTCTGCATGTGCACCGATCAGATCTGTGTCCCAGAGCCAAACCTGAGTCTGTTGTTTGCTGCTTTTCCGTTAGGCAGGAAATTATGTCAGGAAGCCTAGGCTATGTTCCAAATGGCAGCCTATACCCTTTTTAGTGCACAACATATGACCAGAGCCCAACGAGCCTTGTTCAATAGTAGTGCCCTATATAGGGTTAAATAAAGGTTAAATAATCATAAATAAGGAATAAGGAGCAATTCAGGATACAGTCATAGTGTTGTCTTATCCTCACTCATAATTAAAGACAATCACACAGTGTGTGTGTGTGTGTGTGTGTGTGTGTGTGTGTGTGTGTGTGTGTGTGTGTGTGTGTGTGTGTGTGTGTGTGTGTGTGTGTGTGTGTGTGTGTGTGTGTGTGTGTGTGTGTGTGTGTGTGTGTGTGTGTGTGTGTGTGTGTGTGTGTGTGTGTGTGTGTGTGTGTGTGTGTGTGTGTGTGTGTGTGTTCTAGTAGAAATGTTTGAAGGAAATACTAAAAGCCTTTCAGAAAGAGAATATGTGGGTTGGAGATGATGAAAACAGGGATACGAACTCTCTAAAGTACCATATGTATCCCAAACGGCACACTATTCCCTTTATAGTGCACCAGTTTAAACCAGGGTCCATTGGGAATAGTGTCATTTGGGACGCATGGATAGTAAATATCAACGGTTTATGTTTTGATCTTGTTAACATCGTCAGTATGGTTGCGTGTATCATTCAGGTCTGGTTTCGATAGTGAGCCTCCCTCTATCGTGGAAGGAAGGAAATGAGACAGAAAGATAGAACAGAGAGAGAAACTAGAGACAACAGTAACATAACAAGACTGCAGTTGAGACCAGCTTAGTGACACCATGTCTGTCTGCCTCCTCTTTACTGGGACTCTGCTGCTCCGCTCATCAAATCAACTGGAGAGATGAGAGAGAGAGAGAGAGAGAGAGAGAGAGAGAGAGAGAGAGAGAGAGAGAGAGAGAGAGAGAGAGAGAGAGAGAGAGAGAGAGAGAGAGAGAGAGAGAGAGAGAGAGAGAGAGAGAGAGAGAGAGAGAGAGAGAGAGAGAGAGAGAGAGAGAGAGAGAGAGAGAGGGAAAGAGAGAGAGGGAAAAAGAGAGAGAGGAGAGAGAGAGAGAGAGAGAGAGAGAGAGAGAGAGAGAGAGAGAGAGAGAGAGAGAGAGAGAGAGAGAGAGAGAGAGAGAGAGAGAGAGAGAGAGAGAGAGAGAGAGAGAGAGAGAGAGAGAGAGAGAGAGAGAGAGAGAGAGAGAGAGAGGGGGAAAGAGAGAGAGAGAGAGAGGGAGAGAGAGAGGGAGGGAAAGAGAGAGGGAAAGAGAGAGAGGGAAAGAGAGAGAGGGAAAAGAGAGAGGGAAAAAGAGAGAGGGAAAAAGAGAGAGAGGGAAAAAGAGAGAGAGAGACAGGGAGAGAGGGAGAGGGAGAGAGTGAGAGGGAGAGAGTGAGGGAGAGAGAGAGAGGGAGAGAGAAAGAGAGAGAGAGACAGAGAGAGAGTGAGAGGGAGAGAGAGAGAGGGAGAGAGAGAGAGAGAGAGAGAGAAAAGAGAGAGAGAAGGAAAAGGACAGAGAGAGAGAGGGGAGAGGGAGAGAGGGAAAAGGACAGAGAGGGAGAGAGAGGGAGAGAGAGAGAGAGAGAAAAAGAGAGAGAGAGGGGAGAGGGAGAGAGGGAAAAGGAGAGAGAGAGAGAGAGAGAGAGAGAGAGAGAGAGAGAGAGAGAGAGAGAGAGAGAGAGAGAGAGAGAGAGAGAGAGAGAGAGATTACAGAGATAGCGAGTGAGAGAGAGAGCGGGAGAGAGAGAGAGAGAGGGGAGAGAGAGGGAAAAAGAGAGAGACAGAGAGAGAGGGGGGAGAGAGAGAGAGGGAGAGAGAGGGAAAAAGAGAGAGAGAGACAGAGAGAGGGGGAGAGAGAGAGGGAGAGAGAGGGAAAAAAGAGAGAGAGACAGAGAGAGAGGGGGAGAGAGAGTGAGAGGGAGAGAGAGAGAGGGAGAGAGAGAGAGAGGGAGAGGAGAGAGAGAGGGAAAAAGAGAGAGAGGGGGAGAGGGAGAGAGGGAAAAGGACAGAGGGAGAGGAGAGAGAGAGAGAGAGAGAGAGAGAGAGAGAGAGAGAGAGAGAGAGAGAGAGAGAGAGAGAGAGAGAGAGAGAGAGAGAGAGAGAGAGAGAGAGAGATTACAGAGATAGAGAGTGAGGGGGAGAGAGAGAGTGAGGGAGAGAGAGAGAGAGAGAGAGAGAGAGAGAGAGAGAGAGAGAGAGAGAGAGAGAGAGAGAGAGAGAGGGGGAGAGAGAGAGATTACAGGAAGTCAATAATATTAAGAAAGGTTACAGATGGAAGGAAAGTAGTGTAGAAACCTACCAGAAAACAATTAGCCAACAACAAATTCAATCCCTTTTGGACAACTTCCCAGGCAAAACATTTCACTGTAATAGTGAAATTGTAAACTTGGCAGTGAAAGCCTAAATAGTACATTTGACCTTTTGGCTTCCCTGTCAAATCTAAACATTTCAGTTAGACAACCTTAGAAAATGAACAACAATGACAGATGGTTTGATGAAGAATGCAAAAACCTAAGAAAGGCATTGCGGAACCTATCGAACTACCTTCACATTGGTGACACAGTAAAACATCACAGAAATACCTGAGACGGATCAGCACGTGAGAAATCAGCTGAATTTAATTGAAGAATTAATAGAATCTAACCAGTTCTGGGAAAAGGTTAAAACACTAAACAAACAACAATAGAGATGTACTGATAAACCACTTCTCCAATCTATTCTTCCCAATAAAGAACATATAGCAAAAGCACATGCATGATCAATTAAAAACCATAGAGTCACCTATTAAAGACTATCAGAACCAACTGGATTCTCCAATTACATTGAATGAACTACAAGACAAAATACAAACCCTCCAACCCAAAAAGGCCTGTGGTGTTAAAACCTCAATTAAATGATTAAGTACACAAACCACAATTTCCAATTGGCTATGCTTAAACTCTTTAACATCATCCTTAGCTTTGGCACTTTCCCCATTATTCAGTACCAAGGACTGATCACCCCAATCCACAAAAGTGGAGACAAATTCGACCCCAATAACAGCAACCTTGGGAAAAGCCGACTCCTACATTTCATCAGTAAAAACAACGTCCTGAGCAAAAATCAAATAGGCTTTTTTTTATATACCATATTACCATACGACAGACCACGTATTCACCCTGCAGACCCTAATTGACTAACAAACAAACCAAAACAAAGTCTTTGTTGATTTCCAAAAAGTGTTTGACTCAATTTGGCATGAGGGTGTGCTATTATACTCTAAATTGATGGAAAGCGGTTTTTCAGGGGGACGTTATAAAATCCATGTATACAAACACAGAGTCCTATGGGCCCTGGTCAAAGGTAGTGCACTAGATAGTGAATAGGGTGCAATTTGGGACACTCCTTCTGACTCACCAGCCTTTTTGTTTCTGTTGACTTAGTCTACTTAATGCAGCGTTAATGTGGGAGAACTCCTACGTTGTACTGATCATTAGGAAAGACTCACTACCTGTGTGTGTGTGTGTGTGTGTGTGTGTGTGTGTGTGTGTGTGTGTGTGTGTGTGTGTGTGTGTGTGTGTGTGTGTGTGTGTGTGTGTGTGTGTGTGTGTGTGTGTGTGTGTGTGTGTGTGTGTGTGTGTGTGTGTGTGTGTGTGTGTGTGTGTGTCTGTGTGTGTGTGTGTGTGTGTGTGTGTGTGTGTGTGTGTGTGTGTGTGTGTGTGTGTGTGTGTGTGTGTGTGTGTGTGTGTGTGTGTGTGTGTGTGTGTGTGTGTGTGTGTGTGTCGTCTGTGTCTGTGTGTGTGTGTGTGTGTGTGTGTGTGTGTGTGTGTGTGTGTGTCATCTGTGTGTGTGTGTGTGTGTGTGTGTGTGTGTGTGTGTGTGTGTGTGTGTGTGTGTGTGTGTGTGTGTGTGTGTGTGTGTGTGTGTGTGTGTGTGTGTGTGTGTGTGTGTGTGTGTGTGTGTGAGAGAGAGAAATCCCTGACCCAGACATGGCACTGTGTGCTACAGCTCTTCCTCATGGTACTACAGTCAAGGCCAAAAGTTTTGACAAAGACACAAAATAATTAGTTTGCTGTTCAGTGTCTTCAGGAATGTTTGTTTGTTTAGTTGCTGTTCAGTGTCTTCTGAGATATTTCCCATTTTGTTTAGATGTACATACTAGTTTTGAGAAAGGATACTGCTTCAAGTATAATTACATGCATTTCATAAGTATCAAAGGCTTTTATTGACAATTGAATTAAGTTGATGCAAAGAGTCAATATGTGCAGTGTTGACCCTTCTTTTTCTCTGCAATCCGCCCTGGCATGCTGTCAATTAACTCCTGGTCCACATCCTGGCTGATGGCAGCCCATTCCTGCATAATCAATGCTTGGAGTTTGTCAGAATTTGTGGGTTTTTGTTTGTCCACCCCCGCCTCTTGAGGGTTGACAACAAGTTCTCAATGTGATTAAGGTCTGGGGAGTTTCCTGGCCATGGACCCAAAATATCGATGTTTTGTTCCCCGAGCCACTTAGTTATCACTTTTGCCCTATGGCAAGGTGCTCCATCATGCTGGAAAAGGCATTATTCTTTACCAAACTGTTCCTGGATGGTTGGGAGAAGTTGCTCTCAGAGGATGTGTTGGTACCATTCTTTATTCATGGCTTTGTTCTTAGGCAAAACTCTGAGTGATTCCACTTCCTGGGCTGAGAAGCAACCCCACACATGAATGGTCTCAGGATGCTTTACTGTTGGCATGACACAGGACTGATGGTGGCGCTCACCTTGTCTTCTCCGGACAAGCTTTTTTCCGGATGGCCCAAGCAATCGGAAAATGACTTTACCCCAGTCCTCAGCAGTACAATCCCTGTACCTTTTGCAGAATATCAGTCTGTCCCTGATGTTTTTCCTGGATAAAAGTGGCTTCTTTGCTGCCCTTCTTGACACCAGGCCATCCTCCAAAAGTATTTGCCTCACTGTGCGTGCAGATGCACTCACACCTGCCTGCTGCCATTCCTGAGCAAGCTCTGTACTGGTGGTGCCCCGATCCCGCAGCTGAATCAACTTTAGGAGACGGTCCTGGCACTTGCTGGGCTTTCTTTGGCGCCCTGAAGCCTTCTTCACAACAATTGAACCACTCTCCTTGAAGTTCTTGATGATCCGATAAATGGTTGATTTAGGTGCATTCTTACTGGCAGCAATATCCTTGCTTGTGAAGCCCTTTTTATGCAAAGCAATGATGACGGCACGTGTTTCCTTGCAGGTAACCATGGTTGACAGAGGAAGAACAATGATTCCAAGCACCACCCTCCTTTTGAAGCTTCCAATCTGTTATTCGAACTCAATCAGCATGACAAGGTGATCTCCATCCTTGTCCTCGTCAACACTCACACCTGTGTTAACGAGAGAATCGCTGACATGATGTCAGCTGGTCCTTTTGTAGCAGGGCTGAAATGCAGTGGAAATGTCTTTTTGGAATTCAGTTCATTTGTTTGGGAAATAGGGACTTTGCAATTAATTTCAATTCATCTGATCACTCTTCATAACATTCTGGAGTATATGCAAATTGCCGTCATACAAACTGAGGCAGCAGACTTTGTGAAAATTAATATTTGTGTCATTCTCAAAGCTTTTGGCCACGACTGTACAGTCAACACAACATGGAGGCAGATCAGGAACCCTCTCACATGTAGCTGCCACCCTAATGGACTAACCCTGTCTGAGACATTGAGTTAGCTGCCCTTATACGGGACTAACCCTGTCTGAGACATTGAGTTAGCTGCCCTTATAGGGGACTAACCCTGTCTGAGACATTGAGTTAGCTGCCCTTATAGGGGACTAACCCTGTCTGAGACATTGAGTTAGCTGCCCTTATAGGGGACTAACCCTGTCTGAGACATTGAGTTAGCTGACCTTATAAGGGACTAACCCTGTCTGAGACATTGAGTTAGCTGCCCTTATAACGGACTAACCCTGTCTGAGACATTGAGTTAGCTGCCCTTATAGGGGACTAACCCTGTCTGAGACATTGAGTTAGCTGCCCTTATAGGGGACTAACCCTGTCTGAGACATTGAGTTAGCTGCCCTTATAGGGGACTAACCCTGTCTGAGACATTGAGTTAGCTGCCCTTATGACGGACTAACCCTGTCTGAGACATTGAGGTAGTTCCCAGAGTATTGTTGTGGAGTATTTCTGTCTGAGACATTAAGTTAGTTCCCAGAGTATTGTTGTGGAGTATTTCTGTCTGAGACATTGAGTTAGTAATCTGATCCTAGATCTGTGGTATCAAACTAGCTGGGTGGAACTCCAAACACAGCAGACACACAGACACACAAATGGACAAGCACACATGCTTCCACAGTGTGACATTGGTCTTTAGAATGACATAATAAAGCTGTCTGAGACTGGTGAAGGGCGAGCAGAGGAAAGACAGAGAGCGGGAGGGGAGAGTCAAAAAAGAGATAGAGAGACAGAGAGACAGAGAGACAGAGAGACAGAGAGACAGAGAGACAGAGAGCGGGAGGGGAGAGTCAAAAAAGAGACAGAGAGACAGAGAGACAGAGAGACAGAGAGACAGAGAGACAGAACGGATAGAAGGGGAAAGGGAATAGTAAAGAAAGAGAATGAGGAATACAGTGAGATAGAAAGAAACAAGGAGAGAGGGGTGAAAGATGGAAAGAGGAAATGATAGAATGACAAAGTAGGTTGGAGAATGAAACAGAGGGAATTGTAGAGCGTGCGAGAGGGAGGGAGGGAGGGAGGCACAGGAAGGGACAGAGATACGAAGAGTGAGAGGATAGAGACAAGCAGACGGAGAGAGAGAGAGAGAGAGAGAGAGAGAGAGAGAGAGAGAGAGAGAGAGAGAGAGAGAGAGAGAGAGAGAGAGAGAGAGAGAGAGAGAGAGAGAGAGAGAGAGACAGAGAGAGACAGAGACAGAGACAGAGAGAGAGAGAGAGAGAGAGAGAGAGAGAGAGAGAGAGAGAGAGAGAGAGAGAGAGAGAGAGAGAGAGAGAGAGAGAGAGAGAGAGAGAGAGAGAGAGAGAGAGAGAGAGAGAGAGAGAGAGAGAGAGAGAGAGAGAGAGAGAGAGAGAGAGAGAGAGAGAGAGAGAGAGGAGAGAGAGAGAGAGAGAGACAGAGACAGAGAGAGGAGAGAGAGAGAGAGAGAGAGAGAGGCAGGATAAAGAGAGCGAGAGAATATACAGAGTAGAGGGAACAGAGATATAGAGAGAGAGAATATACAGAGTAGAGGGAACAGAGATATAGAGAGAGCGGGAGTGAAAGAGAGAGAGCGAAAGGCTCCCCTTGCCACCATCTCTGGCTTACACAAGGCAATAAATCCAGCTATCTTTGTCAAGCACACTGTACTGTCATGGCCATCTGAGGGTGACACACACACTGTCCATTGGTCTGCATGGCATATCTTCCCCTTTCCATTTCTCCTCTGCTCTCTCTCCACACCCCTTCCTGTTTCTCATTCCTTCCCTCCTGTGTCCAAGGCATCTCTCATTTCCTTCTTTTCCCCTTTTCTCCATGTCTCCTCTTCCTCCCTGTCTTGCTTCCTCCCTGTCTCCTCTTCCTCTGTGTCTCCTCTTCCTCCCTGTCTCCTCTTCCTCCGTGTCTCCTCTTCCTCCCTGTCTCCTCTTCTTCCCTGTCTCCTCTTCCTCCCTGTCTCCTCTTCCTCCCTGTCTCCTCTTCCTCTTGTCTTTCCTCTGTCTCCTCTTCCTCCCTGTCTCCTCTTCCTCCCTGTCTCCTCTTCATCCCTGTCTCCTCTTTCTCCCTGTCTCCTCTTCCTCCCTGTCTCCTCTTCCTCCTGTCTTTCCTTTGTCTCCTCTTCTTCCCCGTCTCCTCTTCTTCCCCGTCTCCTCTTCCTCCCTGTCTCCTCTTCCTCCCTGTCTCCTCTTCATCCCTGTCTCCTCTTTCTCCCTGTCTCCTCTTCCTCCCTGTCTCCTCTTCCTCCTGTCTTTTCTCTGTCTCCTCTTCCTCCATGTCTCCTCTTACTCCCTGTCTCCTCTTCCTCCATGTCTCCTCTTACTCCCTGTCTCCTCTTCCTCCATGTCTCCTCTTCCTCCCTGTCTCATCTTCCTCCCTGTCTCCTCTTCCTCCCTGTCTCCTCTTCCTCCATGTCTTTCCCCTGTCTCCTCTTCCTCCCTGTCTCATCTTCCTCCCTGTCTCATCTTCCTCCCTGTCTCCTCTTCCTCCCTGTCTCCTCTTCCTCCATGTCTTTCCCCTGTCTCCTCTTCCTCCCTGTCTCATCTTCCTCCCTGTCTCATCTTCCTCTTTGTCCTGTCTCCTCTTCCTCCCTGTCTCCTCTTCCTCCCTGACTCCTCTTCCTCCCTGTCACCTCTTCCTCCCTGTCTCCTCTTTGTCCTGTCTCCTCCTCCTCCTGTCTTGCCCCTGTCTCCTCTTCCTCCCTGTCTCTTCTTCCTCCCTGTCTCCTCTTCCTCCTGTCTTGCCCCTGTCTCCTCTTCCTCCCTGTCTCATCTTCCTTGCTGTCTCCTCTTCCTCCCTGTCTCCTCTTCCTCCTGTCTTTCCCCTGTCTCCTCCTCCTCTCTGTCTCCTCTTCCTCCCTGTCTCATCTTCCTCCCTGTCTCCTCTTTCTCCCTGTCTCCTCTTTGTCCTGTCTCCTCTTCCTCCCTGTCTCCTCTTCCTCCTGTCTCCTCTTCCTCCCTGTCTCCTCTTCCTCCTGTCTCCTCTTCCTCCCTGTCTCCTCTTCCTCCTGTCTTACCCCTGTCTCCTCTTCCTCCCTGTCTCATCTTCCTCCCTGTCTCCTCTTTCTCCCTGTCTCCTCTTTGTCCTGTCTCCTCTTCCTCCCTGTCTCCTCTTCCTCCTGTCTCCTCTTCCTCCCCGTTTCCTCTTCCTCCTGTCTTACCCCTGTCTCCTCTTCCTCCCTGTCTCATCTTCCTCCCTGTCTCCTCTTTCTCCCTGTCTCCTCTTTGTCCTGTCTCCTCTTCCTCCCTGTCTCCTCTTCCTCCTGTCTCCTCTTCCTCCCTGTCTCCTCTTCCTCCCTGTATCCTCTTTGTCCTGTCTTTCCTCCTGTCCCTTTCCTCTTTCCTCTCTCCTCTCTGTCGGTTTGCTGCTGTCTCTCTTTCACCCTCTTTTCTCTCAACAGCAGTGGGGTTTTGTTTCAGCAGCATGGAGAGTTCCCATTCAGCAACGCTGCAGAGCTACAGTGTCACCCACAGGCCAGATCAGGTACTGCACCCCAAAACCACATAAACAGAGGATAGGAGTATGTTTATAGTTTCAAAATGTTTCCCTCTATGCACTAATCTACAGTCAGTTTGGTGTTTCTCCTCTAATGGTTAAGGTTATGATTAGGTGAGGGTACGCTGATCCTAGGTCTGTGGTTAAAGGTGTCTTCTACCCAGAGCAGAGAGCTACAAACCCAATCTGCGCCTAGAGGGATTTGATTAAATACTCAAAGAGACATGAACTAATGTAGAGGTTTGGTTGATGTACATAGGCAGCCATGTTTCCCCACATTCCCCCCTTCTGCATGTCTGGGCTCATAGACACAGTGCGACTGTGGAGCGTTTGAGCCTAAATGGGGATCAGGACTGATTTCCTTCATGGGAACTGGGAGAAACAATAGCACAGATATCCTCAGAGAGAAAGAGGAAATTTAATCACAGCGCTGTAGCCAGAGAAGGATTTGAATGTAAAGTAGTGTGTGTGTGTGTGTGTGTGTGTGTGTGTGTGTGTGTGTGTGTGTGTGTGTGTGTGTGTGTGTGTGTGTGTGTGTGTGTGTGTGTGTGTGTGTGTGTGTGTGTGTGTGTGTGTGTGTGTGTGTGTGTGTGTGTGTGTGTGTGTGTGTGTGTGTGTGTGTGTGTGTGTGTGTGTGTGTGTGTGTGTTTATGTGTGTGTGTTTCTGTGTGTGTGTGTGTGTGTCTGTGTCTGTGTGGACTGCAGACGTGTCTTGTTGAACCCATCCTGTTTCAGTCACCCACACAGTCTCAGTAGTAGCAGACACAACACACACAGTGGTTGAACAGATTCACAGAGGGGCTCAGCATTCACCCCTGACGTCATGTAGAGGGCAAGCACTGGGGTGTGTCCACCTCTCTGACTGCCTCTCTTCCCACTGGGCCTGCCTGCCTGCCCATGGAGGGCGTGTGTGTATCGCTGTGTGTGTGTGTGTGTGTGTGTGAGAGAGAGAGAGAGAGAGAGAGAGAGAGAGAGAGAGAGAGAGAAGAGATCACGTTTTTTATTTTATTTTATTTCACCTTTATTTAACCAGGTAGGCTAGTTGAGAACAGGTTCTCATTTGCAACTGCGACCTGGCCAAGATAAAGCATAGCAGTGTGAACAGACAACACAGAGTTACACATGGAGTAAACAATTAACAAGTTAATAACACAGAGAAAAAAAGGGGAGTCTATATACAATGTGTGCAAAAGGCATGAGGAGGTAGGCGAATAATTACAATATTGCAGATTAACACTGGAGTGATAAATGATCATGTACAGGTAGAGATATTGATGTGCAAAAGAGCAGACAAGTATATAAATAAAAACTGTGGGGATGAGGTAGGTGAAAATGGGTGTGCTATTTACCAATAGATTATGTACAGCTGCAGCGATCGGTTAGCTGCTCAGCTAGCTGATGTTTGAAGTTGGTGAGGGAGATAAAAATCTCCAACTTCAGCGATTTTTGCAATTCGTTCCAGTCACAGGCAGCAGAGTACTGGAACGAAAGGCGGCCGAATGAGGTGTTGGCTTTAGGGATGATCAATGAGATACACCTGCTGGAGCGCGTGCTACGGATGGGTGTTGCCATCGTGACCAGTGAGCTGAGATAAGGCGGAGCTTTGCCTAGCATGGCCTTGTAGATGACCTGAAGCCAGTGGGTCTGGCGACGAATATGTAGCGAGGGCCAGCCGACTAGAGCATACAAGTCGCAGTGGTGGGTGGTATAAGGTGCTTTAGTGACAAAGCGGATGGCACTGTGATAAACTGCATCCAGTTTGCTGAGTAGAGTGTTGGAAGCAATTTTGTAGATGACGTCGCCGAAGCCGAGGATCGGTAGGATAGTCAGTTTTACTAGGGTAAGCTTGGCAGCGTGAGTGAAGGAGGCTTTGTTGCGGAATAGAAAGCCGATTCTTGATTTGATTTTCAATTGGAGATGTTTGATATGGGTCTGGAAGGAGAGTTTGCAGTCTAGCCAGACACCTAGATACTTATAGGTGTCCACATATTCAAGGTCGGAGCCATCCAGGGTGGTGATGCTAGTCGGGCATGCGGGTGCAGGCAGCGATCGGTTGAAAAGCATGCATTTGGTTTTACTAGCGTTTAAGAGCAGTTGGAGGCCACGGAAGGAGTGTTGTATGGCATTGAAGCTCGATTGGAGGTTAGATAGCACAGTGTCCAATGACAGGCCGAAAGTGTATACAATGGTGTCGTCTGCGTAGAGGTGGATCAGGGAATCGCCCGCTGCAAGAGCAACATCATTGATATATACAGAGAAAAGAGTCGGCCCGAGAATTGAAACCTGTGGCACCCCATAGAGACTGCCAGGGGACCGGACAACATGCCCTCCGATTTGACACACTGAACTCTGTCTGCAAAGTAATTGGTGAACCAGGCAAGGCAGTCATCCGAAAAACCGAGGCTACTGAGTCTGCCGATAAGAATATGGTGATTGACAGAGTCGAAAGCCTTGACAAGGTCGATAAAGACGGCTGCACAGTACTGTCTTTTATCGATGACGGTTATGATGTCGTTTAGTACCTTGAGTGTGGCTGAGGTCCACCCGTGACCGGCTCAGAAACCGGATTGCATAGCGGAGAAGGTACGGTGGGATTCGAGATGGTCAGTCACCTGTTTGTTGACTTGGCTTTCGAAGACCTTAGATAGGCAGGACAGGATGGATATAGGTCTGTAACAGTTTGGGTCCAGGGTGTCACCCCTTTGAAGAGGGGGATGACTGCGGCAGCTTTCCAGTCCTTGGGGATCTCAGACGATATGAAAGAGAGGTTGAACAGGCTGGTAATAGGGGTTGCGACAATGGCGGCGGATAGTTTCAGAAATAGAGGGTCCAGATTGTCAAGACCAGCTGATTTATACGGGTCCAGGTTTTGCAGCTCTTTCAGAACATCTGCTATCTGGATTTGGGTAAAGGAGAACCTGGAGAGGCTTGGGCGAGGAGCTGCGGGGGGGCCGGAGCTGTTGGCCGAGGTAGGAGTAGCCAGGCGGAAGGCATGGCCAGCCGTTGAGAAATGCTTGTTGAAGTTTTCGATAATCATGGATTTGTCGGTGGTGACCGTGTTCCCTAGCCTCAGTGCAGTGGGCAGCTGGGAGGAGGTGCTCTTGTTCTCCATGGACTTCACAGTGTCCCAGAACTGGGATCGGTGTATTGGGATCGGTGACGTACACATCCCTTCCTCCTGATAAACACACTCAAGCCAGAGGGGAAGAAAACTCACTTATCTTGCCGATGAAATGCTTAAGAGAGAGAGAAATACTCCATTATCTTACTGACGAAGGGCCTGAGACAGAGAAAAACTCCATTATCTTGCTGACGAAGGGCCTGAGAGAGAGAAATACTCCATTATCTTGCTGACGAAGGGCCTGAGAGAGAGAAATACTCCATTATCTTGCTGACGAAGGGCCTGAGAGAGAGAAATACTACATTATCTTGCTGACGAAGGGCCTGAGAGAGAGAAATACTCCATTATCTTGCTGACGAAGGGCCTGAGAGAGAGAAATACTACATTATCTTGCTGACGAAGGGCCTGAGAGAGAGAAATACTCCATTATCTTGCTGACGAAGGGCCTGAGAGAGAGAAATACTCCATTATCTTGCCGATGAAGGGCCTGAGAGAGAGAAATACTCCATTATCTTGCTGACGAAGGGCCTGAGAGAGAGAAATACTCCATTATCTTGCTGACGAAGGGCCTGGGAGAAAGAAATAGAAAACCTTCTAGAGAGGAATAAAATTAACGTTTTTTCAGAGAGAGAAGAGGGAGAGAAAGAGACAGGAAAGCTTTGACAATCCGCCTACTGGCTGTACATTTCATGCTTATAGACTGATTCTCTGTGTGTGTGTGTGTGTGTGTGTGTGTGTGTGTGTGTGTGTGTGTGTGTGTGTGTGTGTGTGTGTGTGTGTGTGTGTGTGTGTGTGTGTGTGTGTGTGTGTGTGTGTGTGTGTGTGTGTGTGTGTGTGTGTGTGTGTGTGTGTGTGTGTGTGTGTGTGTGTGTGTGTGTGTGTGTGTGTGTGTGTGTGTGTGTGTGTGTGTGATCATCTCCAACATGGTAGGTGACGAACCTTGACAAGCAGAGTACAAGCCCACACCTGTCTAGCCATCTGCAAGCCTGTGTCCCAAATGACACACTATTCCCTATATAGTGCCTTACCTTTGACCAGATCCCATTGGACAAGTAGTGCACTACATTGGCAATAGGGTGCCATTTGTAACATTCAGAAGAGTGGGATAGGTTTAATAATCAAAATCAAAGCAGGCTTTGTTCAGACACGAGTGTCCTGACAAGGGGATTGAGATACTTCAACGTAGGACAGACTGGGACCAGAAACTGGCCTGGGCATTTCTAACAAACAGGAACATTTCATTTACATTTGTATCAACATTTTGGGCCTACGTCCCAATGGGGTAAAGAAAGGAGAGGGAAAGAGCAGGATACCTAGTCAGTTGTACAACTGAATCCCCTCAACTGTAATGTGTCTTTCTGCGTTTAAACCCCAAAACCTGAGGAAGGTTTTACAGTCGTTCTTTTACCAAACCATCTGAACAGTTATTCCACTGTCCTTGTGTATAGAGATGATTCGTTTGTTTACAGTTTGCTGATGTCCATTAGATGTCTATGTTATATATATTTGTCTGCTTCCCATTTGGCATCCTATTGTCTACATAGTGCACTAATTCTGACCAGGGCCCATTGGATGTCTATGTTATATATATATATATATTTGTCTGCTTCCCATTTGGCATCCTATTGTCTACATAGTGCACTAATTCTGACCAGGGCCCATTGGATGTCTATGTTATATATATATATATATTTGTCTGCTTCCCATTTGGCATCCTATTGTCTACATAGTGCACTAATTCTGACCAGGGCCCATTGGATGTCTATGTTATATATATATATATATATATATATATATATATATATATATATATATATATATATATATATATATATATATATATATATATATATATGTCTGCTTCCCATTTGGCATCCTATTGCCTACATAGTGCACTAATTCTGACCAGGGCCCATTGGATGCCATTTGGGAAGCAGACCATGTCTGTTGAAGGGGTTATTAGGGCAGAAAAGGGTCTGAAGGGTTTCAACGTTATAATGGCCAGTTCAGTGGGCAGACAAGGATCCCTATTGGTTTAGAGAGGCAGCGATTTGCTGGGGGTAAATACGGGGAGAGAGAGGGGGAGGGGGGCGTTAGAGGGGTGAAAGTGGCTGAGAGGGGGTGGACATGCCTCAGTGGCTGCAGCTGTGAGGGCAGCAGTTAGCGATTCAACCCACACACTGTGATTCAACCCCACACTGTGAGGAGCAGTTAGCGATTCAACCCACACACTGTGAGAGAGCAGTTAGCGATTCAACCCACACACTGTGAGAGAGCAGTTAGCGATTCAACCCACACACTGTGAGGGCAGCAGTTAGCGATTCAACCCACACACTGTGAGGGCGCAGGTCAGACTGGACCTGTTACTGACCACACATAGTCAGACTGGACCTGTTAGTGACCACACACTGTGAGGGCGCAGGTCAGACTGGACCTGTTACTGACCACACAGTCAGACTGGACCTGTTACTGACCACACAGTCAGACTGGACCTGTTACTG
>NW_025747272.1:37500-62827 GCF_021184085.1 Oncorhynchus gorbuscha
GGGACGGTAGGTAGGGAGAGGAGAGAGGGACGGTAGGTAGGGAGAGGAGAGAGGGACGGTAGGTAGGGAGAGGAGAGAGGGACGGGAGGTAGGGAGAGGAGAGAGGGACGGTAGGTAGGGAGAGGAGAGAGGGACGGTAGGTAGGGAGAGGAGAGAGGGACGGTAGGTAGGGAGAGGAGAGAGGGACGGGGAGGTAGGGAGAGGAGAGAGGGACGGTAGGTAGGGAGAGGAGAGAGGGACGGAGGTAGGGAGAGGAGAGAGGGACGGTAGGTAGGGAGAGGAGAGAGGGACGGTAGGTAGGGAGAGGGAGAGAGGGAGGAGTAGGTAGGGAGAGGAGAGAGGGACGGTAGGTAGGGAGAGGAGAGGGGGACGGTAGGTAGGGAGAGGAGAGAGGGACGGGAGGTAGGGAGAGGAGAGAGGGACGGTAGGTAGGGTTGAGGAGAGAGGGACGGTAGGTAGGGAGAGGAGAGAGGGACGGTAGGTAGGGAGAGGAGAGAGGGACGGGAGGTAGGGAGAGGAGAGGACGGGAGGAGGGAGAGGAGAGAGAGGGGAGGTAGGGAGAGGAGAGAGGGACGGTAGGTAGGGAGAGGAGAGAGGGACGGGAGGTAGGGAGAGGAGAGAGGGACGGTAGGTAGGGAGAGGAGAGAGGGACGGTAGGTAGGGAGAGGAGAGAGGGACGGTAGGTAGGGAGAGGAGAGAGGGACGGTAGGTAGGGAGAGGAGAGAGGGACGGTAGGTAGGGAGAGGAGAGAGGGACGGTAGGTAGGGAGAGGAGAGAGGGACGGTAGGTAGGGAGAGAGAGGGACGGTAGGTAGGAGAGGAGAGAGGGACGGGAGGTAGGGAGAGGAGAGAGGGACGGGAGGTAGGGAGAGGAGAGAGGGACGGGAGGTAGGGAGAGGAGAGAGGGACGGTAGGTAGGGAGAGGAGAGAGGGACGGTAGGTAGGGAGAGGAGAGAGGGACGGGAGGTAGGGAGAGGAGAGAGGGACGGTAGGTAGGGAGAGGAGAGAGGGACGGTAGGTAGGGAGAGGAGAGAGGGACGGTAGGTAGGGAGAGGAGAGAGGGACAGGTAGGGAGAGAGGAGAGAGGGACGGTAGGTAGGAGAGAGAGGAGAGAGGGACGGTAGGTAGGGAGAGGAGAGAGGGACGGTAGGTAGGGAGAGGAGAGAGGGACGGTAGGTAGGGAGAGGAGAGAGGGACGGTAGGTAGGGAGAGGAGAGAGGGACGGGAGGTAGGGAGAGGAGAGAGGGACGGGAGGTAGGGAGAGGAGAGAGGGACGGTAGGTAGGGAGAGGAGAGAGGGACGGGAGGTAGGGAGAGGAGAGAGGGACGGGAGGTAGGGAGAGGAGAGAGGGACGGAGGTAGGGGAGAGGAGAGAGGGACGGTAGGTAGGGAGAGGAGAGAGGGACGGTAGGTAGGGAGAGGAGAGAGGGACGGTAGGTAGGGAGAGGAGAGAGGGACGGTAGGTAGGGAGAGGAGAGAGGGATGGTAGGTAGGGAGAGGAGAGAGGGACGGTAGGTAGGGAGAGGAGAGAGGGACGGTAGGTAGGAGAGGAGAGAGGGACGGTAGGTAGGGAGAGGAGAGAGGGACGGAGGTAGGGAGAGGAGAGAGGGACGGTAGGTAGGGAGAGGAGAGAGGGACGGGAGGTAGGGAGAGGAGAGAGGGACGGGAGGTAGGAGAGGAGAGAGGGACGGGAGGTAGGGAGAGGAGAGAGGGACGGTAGGTAGGGAGAGGAGAGAGGGACGGTAGGTAGGGAGAGGAGAGAGGGACGGTAGGTAGGGAGAGGAGAGAGGGACGGTAGGTAGGGAGAGGAGAGAGGGACGGTAGGTAGGGAGAGGAGAGAGGGACGGGAGGTAGGGGAGAGGAGAGAGGGACGGAGGTAGGAGAGGGGGATGGGAGGTAGGGAGAGGGAGAGGGACGGTAGGTAGGGGAGAGGAGAGAGGGACGGTAGGTAGGGAGAGGAGAGAGGGACGGTAGGTAGGGAGAGGAGAGAGGGACGGTAGGTAGGGGAGAGGAGAGGAGGGACGGGAGGTAGGGAGAGGAGAGAGGGAGGGGGAGGTAGGGAGAGGAGAGAGGGACGGTAGGTAGGGAGAGGAGAGAGGGACGGTAGGTAGGGGAGAGGAGAGAGGACGGGAGGTAGGGAGAGGAGAGAGGGACGGTAGGTAGAGGAGAGAGGGACGGTAGGTAGGGAGAGGAGAGAGGGACGGTAGGTAGGGGAGAGGAGAGGGGGATGGGAGGTAGGGAGAGGAGAGAGGGACGGGAGGTAGGGGAGAGGAGAGAGGGACGGTAGGTAGGGAGAGGAGAGAGGGACGGTAGGTAGGGTGAGGAGAGAGGGACGGTAGGTAGGAGAGGAGAGAGGGACGGTAGGTAGGGTGAGGAGAGGGGATGGGAGGTAGGGAGAGGAGAGAGGGATGGGAGGTAGGGAGAGAAGAGAGGGACGGGAGGTAGGGAGAGGAGAGAGGGACGGTAGGTAGAGTGAGGAGAGGGGGATGGGAGATAGGGAGAGGAGAGGGGGATGGGAGGTAGGGAGAGGAGAGAGGCACGGTAGGTAGGGAGAGGAGAGAGGGACGGTAGGTAGGGAGAGGAGAGAGGGACGGTAGGTAGGGAGAGGAGAGAGGGACGGTAGGTAGGGAGAGGAGAGAGGGACGGTAGGTAGGGAGAGGAGAGAGGGACAGTAGGTAGGGAGAGGAGAGAGGGACGGTAGGTAGGGAGAGGGGAGAGGGACGGTAGGTAGGGAGAGGAGAGAGGGACGGTAGGTAGGGAGAGGAGAGAGGGACAGGAGGTAGGGAGAGGAGAGAGGGACGGGAGGTAGGGAGAGGAGAGAGGGACGGTAGGTAGGGAGAGGAGAGAGGGACGGTAGGTAGGGAGAGGAGAGAGGGACAGGAGGTAGGGAGAGGAGAGAGGGACGGGAGGTAGGGAGAGGAGATAGGGACGGGAGGTAGGGAGAGGAGAGAGGGACGGTAGGTAGGGAGAGGAGAGAGGGACGGGAGGTAAGGAGAGGAGAGAGGGACGGGAGGTAGGGAGAGAGAGAGAGGGACCGTAGGTAGGGAGAGGAGAGAGGACAGGAGGTAGGGAGAGGAGAGAGGGACGGTAGGTAGGGAGAGGAGAGAGGGACGGTAGGTAGGGGAGAGGAGAGAGGGACAGGAGGTAGGGAGAGAGAGAGGGACGGTAGGTAGGGAGAGGAGAGAGGGACGGTAGGTAGGGAGAGGAGAGAGGGACAGGAGGTAGGGAGGAGAGAGGGACGGTAGGTAGGGGAGAGGAGAGAGGGACGGTAGGTAGGGAGAGGAGAGAGGGACAGGAGGTAGGGAGAGGAGAGAGGGACGGTAGGTAGGGAGAGGAGAGAGGGACGGTAGGTAGGGAGAGGAGAGAGGGACAGGAGGTAGGGAGAGGAGAGAGGGACGGTAGGTAGGGAGAGGAGAGAGGGACGGTAGGTAGGGAGAGGAGAGAGGGACAGGAGGTAGGGAGAGGAGAGAGGGACGGGAGGTAGGGAGAGGAGAGGGGGATGGGAGGTAGGGAGAGGAGAGAGGGACGGGAGGTAGGGAGAGGGACGGTAAGTAGGGAGAGGAGAGAGGGACGGGAGGTAGGGAGAGGAGAGAGGGACGGTGGGTAGGGAGAGGAGAGAGGGACGGGCGGTAGGGAGAGGAGAGAGGCACGGGAGGTAGGGAGAGGAGAGAGGCACGGGAGGTAGGGAGAGGAGAGAGGGAAAGGGGGTAGGGAGAGGAGTGAGGCACGGGAGGTAGGGAGAGGAGAGAGGGAAAGGGGGTAGGGAGAGGAGAGAGGCACGGGAGGTAGGGAGAGGAGAGAGGGACGGGAGGTAGGGAGAGGAGTGAGGGACGGTAGGTAGGGAGAGAAGTGAGAGCTATATACCCTACTGTTTTCACTGCATAATGATTCAACTGAACTAGAAGGAAGTCACAACTCATCTCATGTCTCCGTCTTTGTGATTCACACAGTGAGGCATCACTCCCATTACGTTAGTATGGAAATGTCCCTTTTTCTTGGTTCCCTGTCCCATGTGACACCCTATTCCCTATATAGTGCACTACTTTTGACCAGATCTATATATGCACTTGTTAGAAGTAGTGCACTACATAGGGAATAGGGTGCCATTTGGGACGCACTTTGTAGTGACTTCAAGCAGGTGTAAATTGGAAATGGGGAGGAAAAAACTTTATTAGTGTTTGACAGGGAAGACACTGGTGACAATTACACTCCAACAGCGAATCGGCACGTGTTAACACACACACACACACACACCTCTGACACACCCTGATTAACAAACAACACTCACATTGAGTGTGCTCAGCAGCCTTCACTCTCTGATGCATGAAAAAGCGTGGAGAAATAGCGGGAGAGGGGAAAAGAGAGAGAAAACCTGGTGACAGCTAACAGTTAGTGAGTTTTCAGTCATTTACCACACAGGAGGGCTAAGCCATTCATTACTAGGAAAACCAGGTAGAGTGAGGAGGGAGATGAGTTTGTTTCACGTTGTGTTTTGTTGGATGCCGAGGGAGGGGGGCAGGACGATGGAGGGAGGAAGAATACATTTGCAGGCCTCTTTCTTGTCATCAGTAGAAAAGCCCTGCATTATGGGAGCTAACCTGACATGACAGGAGGACAAATAGGAGAGGAGACAGAAAGGAGACAGAGGAGACAGAGAGGATACAGAGGAGACAGAGAGGAGACTGAGAGGAGACAGAGAGGAGGCAGAGAGGAGACAGGGGAGACAGAGAGGATACAGGGGAGACAGAGAGGAGACTGAGAGGAGACAGAGAGGAGGCAGAGAGGAGACTGAGTGGAGACTGGGGAGACAGAGAGGAGACTGAGAGGAGACAGAGAGGAGACAGGGGAGACAGAGAGGAGACTGAGTGGAGACAGGGAGGAGGGGAGAGAGAGAGGAGACAGAGAGGAGGCAGAGAGGAGACTGAGTGGAGACTGGGGAGACAGAGAGGAGACTGAGAGGAGACAGAGAGGAGACAACGGGAGACAGAGAGGAGACTGAGTGGAGACAGGGAGGAGGGGAGAGAGAGAGGAGACAGAGAGGAGACAGGGGAGACAGAGAGGAGACTGAGAGGAGACAGAGAGGAGACTGAGTGGAGACAGGGAGGAGGGGAGAGAGAGAGGAGACAGAGAGGAGACAGGGGAGACAGAGAGGAGACTGAGAGGAGACAGGGAGACAGAGTGGAGACTGAGTGGAGACAGAGGGGAGACAGAGAGGAGACAGGGAGGACAGAGAGGAGACAGAGAGGAGACAGGGGAGACAGAGAGGAGACAGAGGAGAGAGAGAGGAGACAGAGAGGAGAATGAGAGGAGAATGAGAGGAGACAGGGGAGACAGAGAGGAGAATGAGAGGAGAATGAGAGGAGACAGGAGAGACAGAGAGGAGACAGGGGAGAGAGAGAGGAGACAGAGAGGAGACAGGAAGGAGGGGAGACAGATAGGAGACAGAGAGGAGAATGAGAGGAGACAGAGAGGAGACAGGGGAGACAGAGAGGAGACAGAGAGGAGACAGGGAGGAGAAAGAGAGGAGACAGGAAGGAGGGGAGACAGAGAGGAGAATGAGAGGAGAATGATACGAGACAGGGGAGACAGAGAGGAGACAGAGAGGAGACAGGAAGGAGGGAGGGAGAGACAGGAAGGAGGGGAGAGGAGACAGAGAGGAGTCCTTCTCTATATCTTCTATCTGTCCACCTCTATACCTTATATCTGTCCTCCTCTATATCTTCTATCTGTCCTCTATATCTTCTATCTGTCCTCCTCTATGTCTTCTATCTGTCCTCTATATCTTCTATCTGTCCTCCTCTATGTCTTCTATCTGTCCTCCTCTATGTCTTCTATCTGTCCTCCTCTATGTCTTCTATCTGTCCTCTATATCTTCTATCTGTCCTCCTCTATACCTTCTATCTGTCCTCCTCTATATCTTCTAGCTGTCCTACTCTATATCTTCTATCTGTCCTCTATATCTTCTATCTGTCCTCCTCTATACCTTCTATCTGTCCTCCTCTATGTCTTCTATCTGTCCTCCTCTATGTCTTCTATCTGTCCTCCTCTATGTCTTCTATCTGTCCTCTATATCTTCTATCTGTCCTCCTCTATACCTTCTATCTGTCCTACTCTCTATCTTCTATATGTCCTCTATACCTTGTCGACCCTCCACCTCCAGCTCAACCTCGACAAGACAGAGCTGCTCTTCCTCCCAGGGAAGGCCTGCCCACTCAAAGACCTCTCTGTCATGGATGACAACCCTGGAATGAGTAGGTGTGTCCAAACTTTTGACTGGTAGACTTCCGGCGCCGACTGAGATGGCCGCCTCGCTTCGCGTTCCTAGGAAACTATGCAGTTTTTTGTTTTTTTACGTGTTATTTCTTACATTAGTACCCCAGGTCATCTTAGGTTTCATTACATACAGTCAAGAAGAACTACTGAATATAAGATCAGCGTCAACTCACCATCAGTACGACCAAGAATATGTTTTCCGCGACGCGGATCCTGTGTTCTGCCTTACAAACAGGACAACGGAATGGATCGCATGCAGCACCCAAGGAAACGACTCCCAAAAAGAGGGAAACGCGGCGGTGTTCTGGTCAGACTCCAAAAGGGCACATCGCGCACCACTTCCCAGTATTCTTGCCAATGTCCAGTCTCTCGACAACAAGGTTGATGAAATCCGAGCAAGGGTGGCATTCCAGAGGGATATCAGAGACTGCAACGTTCTCTGCTTTACGGAGACATGGCTTACTAGGAAAACGCTATCCAGGGCGGTACAGCCAACGGGTTTCTCCACGCATCGCGCCGACAGAAACAAACATCTCTCTGGTAAGAAGAGTGGAGGGGCGTATGCCTCATGACTAACGGGACATGGTGTGATGAAGGAAACATACAGGAACTCAAATCCTTCTGTTCACCTGATTTAGAATTCCTCACAATCAAATGTAGACCGCATTATCTTCCAAGAGAATTCTCTTCGATTATAATCACAGCCGTATATATCCCCCAAGCAGACACATCGATGGCTCTGAACGAACTTTATTTAACTCTTTGCAAACTGGAAAACATTTATCCGGGAGGCTGCATTCATTGTAGCTGGGGATTTTAACAAAGCCAATCTGAAAACAAGACTCCCTAAATTTTATCAGCATATCGATTGCGCAACCAGGGGTGGTAAAACCTGGATCACTGTTACTCTAACTTCCGCGACGCATATAAGGCCCTGCCCCGCCCCTTTCGGAAAAGCTGACCACGACTCCATTTTGCTGATCCCTGCCTACAGGCAGAAATTAAAACAAGAGGCTCCCACGCTGAGGTCTGTCCAACGCTGGTCAGACCAAGCTGACTCTACACTCCAAGACTGCTTCCATCACGTGGACTGGGACATGTTTCAGATTGCGCCAGATGGGAATATTGACGAATACGCTGATTCGGTGTGCGAGTTCATTAGAACGTGCGTCGAAGATGTCGTTCCCATAGCAACGATAAAAACATTCCCTAACCAGAAACCGTGGATTGATGGCAGCATTCGCGTGAAACTGAAAGCGCGAACCACTGCTTTTAATCAGGGCAAGGTGTCTGGCAACATGACTGAATACAAACAGTGCAGCTATTCCCTCCGTAAGGCTATCAAACAAGCTAAGCGTCAGTACAGAGACAAAGTGGAATCTCAATTCAATGGCTCAGACACAAGAGGCATGTGGCAGGGTCTACAGTCAATCACGGACTACAAGATGAAATCCAGCCCAGTCACGGACCAGGATGTCTTGCTCCCAGGCAGACTAAATAACTTTTTGCCCGCTTTGAGGACAATACAGTGCCACTGACACGGCCTGCAACGGAAACATGCAGTCTCTCCTTCACTGCAGCCGAGGTGATTAAGACATTTAAACGTGTTAACCCTCGCAAGGCTGCAGGCCCAGACGGCATCCCCAGCCGCGCCTCCGAGCATGCGCAGACCAGCTGGCCGGTGTGTTTACGGACATATTCAATCAATCCCTATACCAGTCTGCTGTTCCCACATGCTTCAAGAGGGCCACCATTGTTCCTGTTCCCAAGAAAGCTAAGGTAACTGAGCTAAACGACTACCGCCCCGTAGCACTCACTTCCGTCATCATGAAGTGCTTTGAGAGACTAGTCAAGGACCATATCACCTCCACCCTACCTGACACCCTAGACCCACTCCAATTTGCTTACCGCCCAAATAGGTCCACAGACGATGCAATCTCAACCACACTGCACACTGCCCTAACCCACCTGGACAAGAGGAATACCTATGTGAGAATGCTGTTCATCGACTACAGCTCGGCATTCAACACCATAGTACCCTCCAAGCTCGTCATCAAGCTCGAGACCCTGGGTCTCGACCCCGCCCTGTGCAACTGGGTACTGGACTTCCTGACGGGCCGCCCCCAGGTGGTGAGGGTAGGCAACAACATCTCCTCCCCGCTGATCCTCAACACGGGGCCCCACAAGGGTGCGTTCTGAGCCCTCTCCTGTACTCCCTGTTCACCCACGACTGCGTGGCCACGCACGCTCCAACTCAATCATCAAGTTTGCGGACGACACAACAGTGGTAGGCTTGATTACCAACAACGACGAGACGGCCTACAGGGAGGAGGTGAGGGCCCTTGGAGTGTGGTGTCAGGAAAATAACCTCACACTCAACGTCAACAAAACTAAGGAGATGATTGTGGACTTCAGGAAACAGCAGAGGGAACACCCCCTATCCACATCGATGGAACAGTAGTGGAGAGGGTAGCTAGTTTTAAGTTCCTCGGCATACACATCACAGACAAACTGAATTGGTCCACTCACACTGACAGCGCCGTGAAGAAGGCGCAGCAGCGCCTATTCAACCTCAGGAGGCTGAAGAAATTCGGCTTGTCACCAAAAGCACTCACAAACTTCTACAGATGCACAATCGAGAGCATCCTGGCGGGCTGTATCACCGCCTGGTACGGCAACTGCTCCGCCCTCAACCGTAAGGCTCTCCAGAGGGTAGTGAGGACTGCACAACGCATCACCGGGGCAAACTACCTGCCCTCCAGGACACCTACACCACCCGTTGTTACAGGAAGGCCATAAAGATCATCAAGGACATCAACCACCCGAACCACTGCCTGTTCACCCCGCTATCATCCAGAAGGCGAGGTCAGTACAGGTGCATCAAAGCTGGGACCGAGAGACTGAAAAACAGCTTCTATCTCAAGGCCATCAGACTGTTAAATAGCCACCACTAACATTGAGTGGCTGCTGCCAACACACTGTCATTGACACTGACCCAACTCCAGCCATTTAATAATGGGAATTGATGGGAAATGATGTAAATATATCACTAGCCACTTTAAACAATGCTACCTTATATAATGTTACTTACCCTACATTATTCATCTCATATACATATGTATATACTGTACTCTACAACATCGACTGCATCCTTATGTAACACATGTATCACTAGCCACTTTAACTATGCCACTTTGTTTACTTTGTCTACATACTCATCTCATATGTATATACTGTACTCGATACCATCTACTGTATGCTGCTCTGTACCATCACTCATTCATATATCCTTATGTACATGTTCCTTATCCCCTTACACTGTGTATAAGACAGTAGTTTTGGAATTGTTAGTTAGATTACTTGTTGGTTATCACTGCATTGTCGGAACTAGAAGCACAAGCATTTCGCTACACTCGCATTAACATCTGCTAACCATGTGTATGTGACAAATAAAATTTGATTTTGATTTGATTTTGAGGTAAGAGGGTGCCATTAGGGACACAGCCCTAGGCATAGAATGTGATGCCCACCAGGGTCAAGTCAAGGACCCCTCAGACATTACATGTACTGGCGGTCTGATTTCATCACAACACATCAGCCACTAGCAGGAAGGAACAAGGTGCTCTGGCACAAACTGTTCCCTCTGTAGCCGTGGTTACAGCCAATTACCCATGTATTGTGCTGTTAGCACCAAGACCACGCAAACAAAGCTAGGCCTACGTGTTCCTTGTGACTGTGTGGATTGAGAAGGTGCGTATGAACGTGCATGTCTGTGTGTTTGAGCACATGCCTGTCTGTTTATACCAATATGCTTTGCGGTAATAATTGAAAATTACATGAGTACAGTTCTTTGTCGTCGTTGTCTCTCTCTTTCTCTCGGTCTCCCTCTCTCTCTCTCTCTCTCTCTCTCTCTCTCTCTCTCTCTCTCTCTCTCTCTTCTCTCTCTCTCTCTCTCTCTCTTTGTCTGTCTCTCTCTCGTAGAAACAGTGTCAAAGGCCCAGGGAGAGGAACTATGATATTATTAATATCCTCTTAAAGGCATCAGGTCACTCTGTGACTGCTGAGTTTAAATGTCACATCATCACTAGAACGTGCTCAGATCTACATTCACACCCTCCAGGGATAATCACACCATACACACACACACACACACACACACACACCAGACGCACACACACACAAACACACACCAGAAGCATGCACACACACACCAACCGTCTGTGTTAATCACAGAGCTAAGTAATGAGAGATGGATTATGTCCAAGGCAGCCAGGCAGAGGAGGAGAGGATGGGATAATAGTACCCCCCCACCCCCCAATCCCACATATTCTAATGAGACATTTGGATACTTGCCTTTTCGCCAGGTGGCATTTAAGTGGGAAGGAGAAAGTGGGGAAAGGTTATGGAGGGATTTGTATTCTTCCAGGGGAAAGGTTGGTAACACTATATTTGGATAGTCCATCTGTAGAAGCTCTACAGACTATGGGTAACATTTCAACTAACTATCTACTAACCCTAACCCTTATTATAAATCTAACCCTAACCCTTATCCTAACCCTTATTATAAATCTAACCCTAACCCTTATCCTAACCATTATTATAAATCTAACTGTAGAAAAGGCCCATGGAGTTGGTGGAATACTCCTTTAATTAATTGCCAATCCAAAGGATCATCTACTGGAGTGATTCGACCACTGTATTGACATGGCTCAAGTCGGAGTCCTGCAGGTATAAGGTGTTTGTCGGGACTCGCATTGCGGAAATCCAAGACCTAACAGAAGTCCAGGACTGGAGGTATGTTGATAGTATAAACAATCCTGCTGATGACATTACTAGAGGTAAAACCCTTAAGGAATTGGCTAAACCCCATCGCTGGAGCTTGGGACCACCATTCTTGTCCCAACCAGAGAACGAGTGGCCGACAGCCCCCAGGCGTGCGGCCCCTCCGCGACCGACTGAAGCTCATGAGTTAAGGAAGTCTGCCCAATGCTACAGCATTTCTACGGAACCAACAACAGCTCTCCCTGACCTAACACAATCCCAAACACTGCCGGATCTGATCACAGCCACAAACCAGACCTCAGATGGGGTGGCTTCTATACCTACCTCCCTCGCGGCAGAGACACTACTCCTCCAGCAAGCACAAGCAGTTAGCTTCCCTGAGGAGTTAAAAGCTCTGAAAGCCGGTAGGGAAGTGGCTAAGGGCAGCCGTCTTCTCTCTCTTGCCCCAGAATATGATCCAATCCTTGGAGTGATCAGAGTCGGAGGAGGCTGCGCCAAGCGGAGGTTTGGACCCAGATGCTATCCACCCAATTATCTCGACTCCAGACACCCTCTTACCAGGCTCCTCATCAAGAGTTATGATGAGCGGCTTCTCCACCCAGGGCCAGAGAGGGTCTATGGGGAGATGAGGCGGAAGTACTGGATAATTGGAGGACGAGGAGCCATTCGTAAGCACCAATACGCCTGCGTAGAATGTCAGAGATGGCGGGCCGGAGCTACGGTGCCCAAAATGGCAGATTTACCCCCTGCTCGCTTGCGCCTCCTTAAACCACCCTTCTGGTCAACAGGAGTAGATTGCTTCGGCCCCTTGATGATCAAGTTAGGTCGTCGTGTGGAAAAGCGCTGGGGCATTCTATTCAAGTGTATGACAACCAGATGTGTCCACCTGGACCTACTGGAGAGTTTGGATACGGAAGCCTTCCTCATGGCCCTACGGCGGTTTATCTCCCGACGGGGAAACCCTACGAGATCCTGGCTGACAGAGGTACGAACTTCAAGGCAGGAGAAGCCAGGTTAGAGGAAGCCTTCCAAGCCATGGAACCCAGCCTCCAGGATCAGCTGATGGACCAACAAATCTCATTCAAATTTAACCCTCCAGGCGCTCCTCATTTTGGAGGAACATGGGAGCGAGAGATCAAATCTGTAAAGACGGCCTTACGAGTCGTACTAGGGGACCAAACTGTCACTGAAACTGTCTTGAGGACTGTCCTGATAGAGGTGGAAGGGATTCTGAACTCCAAACCCTTGGGATATCTCTCTGCAGACATCGCTGACCCCGATCCGGTTACACCGAATATGCTCTTGATGGGACGTCGAGATGCGTCACTTCCTCAAGCCATGTATGCTGATACCAACCTCGTAGGCAGACGCCGGTGGCGACACAGCCAAATCTTAGCTGACCATTTTTGGGCCCGATTCATTCGGGATTACCTACCAAGTCTACAGCACAGAGGGAAATGGCGGAGAGAAATGGCCAGCCTGGAAACTGGCCAAGTAGTAATGATGGTGGACCCTCAGCTGCCTCGAGCCTCCTGGCCGGTGGGCCGTATAACTAAGACCATGCCTGGGACCGATGGTCGTGTTAGATCAGTGGAAATCCAGGTGAAGAACCGGACATATATCCGGCCAGTTGCCCGACTGATTCCTCTCCCTGAGATAACAGAGGATGGGGAGCAATGAGCCTTTTTGAGGAATGTGGAAATTAACAAATTTCCGGGGTGGCTGTAGAAAAGGCCCATGGAGTTGGTGGAATACTCCTTTAATTAATTGCCATTTACTCAGCTGGGCCAGGGGCGCTTTAATTAGGTCAGGTGGAAATGTCCTACAGATCTCAACTCTATAAAAGGAGGAAATTGCCATCGCCTGATCTCGCTGCTTTCTCTTCCCTAAATCCATCTGATCCAGAAGTTCTGTGCGTCCATGAATCCACGTAAGTCCACCGACTCTTACCTTTCATCAGAATGATCTGTGGTGATCGGGAGAGTGGGCCATTCAGTTATTGTTTATAGTTATCACCGCGGAGCGCGGCTTGGAGCGCACGCTTGAAACATATTGTGTAATGTGAATTGTTAATAATGACTGCTATGATTTGATCTTTGATTATGAATTTGATTGTATACATGTTATTTGTTTCCTTTGTGATGCAGCACAGACTACCAGTAAATATACCACTTTATGGTTAAAGGAATTCCTGCCTCAGTCTCATACATTCCTCTGTCACCTGACACGTGACCACCTGTTCACCTTCACTGTCAGTCATCCTACCTGTCCAGCTACCCACACAGATTTCACTAATCTTTCACTAACCCTAACCCTTATTATAAATCTAACCCTAACCCTTATTATAAATCTAACCCTAACCATTATCCTAACCATTATTATAAATCTAACCCTAACCCTTATTATAAATCTAACCCTAATTATAAATCTAATCCTAACCCTTACCCTAACCCTTATTATAAATCTAACCCTAACCCTTATCCTAACCCTTATTATAAATCTAACCCTAACGCTTATTATACATCTAACCCTAACGCTTATTATAAATCTAACCCTAACCCTT
Source organism: Oncorhynchus gorbuscha (assembly GCF_021184085.1). Taxonomy (NCBI): domain Eukaryota; kingdom Metazoa; phylum Chordata; class Actinopteri; order Salmoniformes; family Salmonidae; genus Oncorhynchus; species Oncorhynchus gorbuscha. The sequence goes on from NW_025747272.1 coordinate 51,117, forward strand.
ATCATAAATCTAACCCTTACCCTAACCCTTATTATAAATCTAACCCTAACCCTTACCCTAACCCTTATTGTAAATCTAACCCTAACCCTTACCCTAACCCTTATTGTAAATCTAACCCTAACCCTTATCCTAACCCTTATTATAAATCTAACCCTAACGCTTATTATAAATCTAACCCTAACGCTTATTATAAATCTAACCCTAACCCTTATTATAAATCTAACCCTAACCCTTATTATAAATCTAACCCTAACCCTTATTATAAATCTAACCCTAACCATTATTATAAATCTAACCCTAACCCTTATTATAAATCTAACCCTAACCGTATCAGGTTTCAGGTATGACCCAGATGCAGACGTGTTTTGTGTCAAAAAAACAACAGTTTATTTCTAATAGAGGGGCAGGCAAATGACAGGTCAAATGCAGGTACAGGTCATTAATCTAGAGAGGGTGATGGGTCAAGAACAACAGGCAGTCTCAGGGTCAGGGCAGGTAGGGGTCAGTGTCAGGGCAGACAGTCTCAGGGTCAGGGCAGGTAGGGGTCAGTGTCAGGGCAGACAGTCTCAGGGTCAGGGCAGGCAGGGGTCAGGGCAGGCAGTCTCAGGGTCAGGGCAGGCAGTCTCAGGGTCAGGGCAGGCAGGGGTCATGGTCAGGGCAGGCAGTCTCAGGGTCAGGGTAGGCAGAGGTCAGGGTCAGGAGAGGCAGTCTCAGGGTCAGGGCAGGCAGGGGTCAGGGTCATGGCAGGCAGGGGTCAGGGTCAGGGCAGGCAGGGGTCAGGGTCAGGGCAGGCAGGGGTCAGGGTCAGGGCAGGCAGGGGTCAGGGTCAGGAGAGGCAGTCTCAGGGTCAGGGCAGGCAGGGGTCAGGGTCAGGGCAGGCAGGGGTCAGGGTCAGGTCAGGCTGATGGGTAAAAAGCGGGAAGGACTAGGAAACAGGAGCAAGAAACTGACAGGAGAAGGGGAACAAACGCTGGTAGGTTTCACAAACGAAACAAAATGGCAACAGACAAACAGAGAACACAGGTATAAATACACTGGGGATAATGGGGAAGATGGGCAACCTGGAGGGGGTGGAGACAAGCACAAAGAAAGGTGAAACAGATCAGGGTGTGCCAAAACATAGGGTGTGTGTGTGTGTGTGTGTGTGTGTGTGTGTGTGTGTGTGTGTGTGTGTGTGTGTGTGTGTGTGTGTGTGTGTGTGTGTGTGTGTGTGTGTGTGTGTGTGTGTGTGTGTGTGTGTGTGTGTGTGTGTGTGTGTGTGTGTGTGTGTGTGTGTGTGTGGAGAGAGGCTGACATGCCTGGAGAGAGGATGACATGTCTGGAGAGGGGCTGACATGCCTGGAGAGAGGCTGACATGCCTGGAGAGAGGCTGACATGCCTGGAGAGAGGATGACATGCCTGGAGAGGGGCTGACATGCCTGGAGAGAGGCTGACATGCCTGGAGAGGGGCTGACATGCCTGGAGAGGGACTGACGTGCCTGGAGAGGGGCTGACATGCCTGGAGAGAGGATGACATGCTTGTAAACCGGCTGACATGCTTGGAGAGAGGCTGACATGCCTGGAGAGAGGCTGACATGCCTGGAGAGAGGCTGACATGCCTGGAGAGAGGCTGACATGCCTGGAGAGGGGCTGACATGCCCGGAGAGGCTGACATGCCCGGAGAGAGGCTGACATGCCTGGAGAGAGGATGACATGCTTGTAAACCGGCTGACATGCTTGGAGAGAGGCTGACATGCCTGGAGAGAGTCTGACATGCCTGGAGAGAGCCTGGCATGCCTGGAGAGGGCTGACATGCCTGGAGAGGGGCTGACATGCCTGGAGAAGGGCTGACATGCCTGGAGAGACGCTGACATGCCTGGAGAGGGGCTGACATGCCTGGAGAGGGGCTGACATGCCTGGAGAGAGGCTGACATGCTTGGAGAGGGACTGACATGCCTGGAGAGAGGATGACATGCCTGGAGAGAGGTTGACATGCCTGGAGAGGGGATGACATGCATGGCGAGAGGCTGACATGCCTGGAGAGGGGCTGACATGCCTGGAGAGAGGCTGACATGCCTGGAGAGGGGCTGACATGCCTGGAGAGACGCTGACATGCCTGGAGAGGGGCTGACATGCCTGGAGAGGGGCTGACATGCCTGGAGAGAGGCTGACATGCTTGGAGAGGGACTGACATGCCTGGAGAGAGGATGACATGCCTGGAGAGAGGTTGACATGCCTGGAGAGGGGCTGACATGCCTGGAGAGAGGCTGACATGCCTGGAGAGAGGCTGACATGCCTGGAGAGAGGCTGACATGCCTGGAGAGGGGCTGACATGCCTGGAGAGAGGCTGACATGCCTGGAGAGAGGCTGACATGCCTGGAGAGAGGCTGACATGCCTGGAGAGAGGCTGACATGCCTGGAGAGGGGCTGACATGCCTGGAGAGGGGCTGACATGCCTGGAGAGGGGCTGACATGCCTGGAGAGGGACTGACATGTTACTCTCTCGCTCTTCCTCTCTCTCTCCTGGCCGACTCTTTCTCTCTCTCTCCCTCCCTCTGTCTCTCTCTTCCTCTCTCTCTCTCTCTCTCTCCCGCTGTCTCTCTCTTCCTCTCTCTCTCTCTCTCTTTCTCTCTCTCTTTTCCTCTCTCTCTCGTGGGCTACTCTCTCTCTCTTCCTCTCTCGCTCTATCTCCCTTGGCCTACGCTCTCTCTTCCTCTCTCTTTCCCTTCCTCTCTCCCTTTGCCCCCCTCTCTTCCCATCTCCCTCTCCTTCCCTCTGCCTTACTCCATTTTTCCTCTCCTTCACTTCCTCTCTCTGTCTGATATCTCGCCCTCCCCCTTTCCCTCCCTGTCGCTTCTCCCTCTGTTCCTTCAGTCGTTATCAAAGATGGACAGTCTAGAAGAAGGCATGGCCCTGAGACAAGAGTGGATGAGAGGACCAGCTATCCATTCCTCCTTTCTCTGAAGTGGTTGCTATTTCTTAATCTTTATTTTGCTGACAGGCATCTGGTTAGGTGTGTGTGTGTGTGTGAGTGTGGAAGAGGGTGCTGCTATGCTTTCTTGGCATTTCTTCTCTCCTCTCTTTCTCTCTTTTTCTTTGCAAATCTCTCTCTCTCTCTCTCTCTCTCTCTCTCTCTCTCTCTCTCTCTCTCTCTCTCTCTCTCTCTCTCTCTCTCTCTCTCTCTCTCTCTCTCTCTCTCTCTCTCTCTTTCTTTCTCTCTCTCTCTCTCTTTCTTTCTCTCTCTCTCTCTCTCTCTCCAAGGATTACTCTTTATGAAATGTAATGTTCTCTGTCTTTCTATCTCTCTCCCTCTCCGTCAAGCTTCAGATCACCTTGTGTCTCTCTCTCTCCATTCAATGCCATTCCCCTACCCCCCACCCTTCGTACACACACACACACACACACACACACATCCTTCCTCGTGTCAGAGACTGAACAGGTCAGCCATTTACCATGAATTGCTGCTAATTTAGAGAACTGCGGCTGCTGGGTTGACATGCTGAGAGAGTTGCCTGGTAAAAGGGGGAGGTATGCTAATTGCCGATATTCGTACGTTTGTGGTTAGGTCGACACTTCACCCCCAGTGACATGTCAATCAGATCTCGATCCACTCATTTCCTAATATAAATCACCCACACCACACACACACACCCAGGAGGAACTGGTTAAGAGTTTAGCGGAGTTTTGGGAGGGTTTGCGGGATTCAGCACTAACTCTTTGATGTGAACTGCAAGAGATAATACCATAGAGATTTAGCTGTTACCCTGCTTCTGACAACAGAGACTGGGAGACAGAGAGAGATAGGGGGAAGAGAAAGAGAAAGTGACAGAGGGAGGAAGGAAGGAGAAAGAGAGGTGTCCTCTGAGATTTAATCACTGGCCCAGTGGTTGACAAATCTGTTTTCTTCCTTTTTCCTCCAAACACAGCAGTCATCCTTCCATCCCGGGGTTGTCATTCTTCTCTTTACAGTTGTGTTAATGGGAAACTCAAGGTGTTCCATCTCACTCTGGCACATCAGCTCTCCATACAGAACCTGTTATGACATCAGTATGTGGCCATTTTAGTAGACTCTCTTATCCAGAGCCATTGGGATTAAGTGCCTTGCTCAAGGGCACATCGGCAGATTTGTCCCCCTAACCGGGTCGGGGATTCAAACCAGTGATCTTTCGTTACTGGTCCAAGGCTCTGAACCGCTAGACTACCAGCCGCCCGAAGGGAGGGACAGAAACAGACAAAGCCACCTGAGTAGCGGCCAGAAGATGCAGTAGCCCTGTCTATTTATAATACCCTGTCTAGATATAATACCCTGTCTAGATATAATGCCCTGTCTAGATATAATACCCTGTCTAGATATAATACCCTGTCTAGATATAATGCCCTGTCTAGATATAATACCCTGTCTAGATATAATACCCTGTCTAGATATAATGCCCTGTCTAGATATAATGTCCTGTCTAGATATAATGCCCTGTCTAGATATAATACCCTGTCTAGATATAATGCCCTGTCTAGATATAATACCCTGTCTAGATATAATACCCTGTCTAGATATAATACCCTGTCTAGATATAATACCCTGTCTAGATATAATACCCTGTCTAGATATAATACCCTGTCTAGATATAATACCCTGTCTAGATATAATACCCTGTCTAGATATAATACCCTGTCTAGATATAATACCCTGTCTAGATATAATACCCTGTCTAGATATAATACCCTGTCTAGATATAATACCCTGTCTAGATATAATACCCTGTCTAGATATAATACCCTGTCTAGATATAATACCCCCTGTCTAGATATAATACCCTGTCTAGATATAATACCCTGTCTAGATATAATACCCTGTCTAGATATAATCTAGATATAATGCCCTGTCTAGATATAATGCCCTGTCTAGATATAATAGATATAATGCCCTGTCTAGATATAATGCCCTGTCTAGATATAATGCCCTGTCTAGATATAATGCCCTGTCTAGATATAATGCCCTGTCTAGATATAATGCCCTGTCTAGATATAATACCCTGTCTAGATATAATACCCTGTCTAGATATAATGCCCTGTCTAGATACCCTGTCTAGATATAATACCCTGTCTAGATATAATACCCTGTCTAGATATAATACCCTGTCTAGATATAATACCCTGTCTAGATATAATGCCCTGTCTAGATATAATGCCCTGTCTAGATATAATACCCTGTCTAGATATAATGCCCTGTCTAGATATAATACCCTGTCTAGATATAATGCCCTGTCTAGATATAATGCCCTGTCTAGATATAATACCCTGTCTAGATATAATACCCTGTCTAGATATAATACCCTGTCTAGATATATATATAATACCCTGTCTAGATATAATACCCTGTCTAGATATAATACCCTGTCTAGATATAATGTCCTGTCTAGATATAATACCCTGTCTAGATATAATACCCTGTCTAGATATAATGCCCTGTCTAGATATAATACCCTGTCTAGATATAATGCCCTGTCTAGATATAATACCCTGTCTAGATATAATACCCTGTCTAGATATAATACCCTGTCTAGATATAATACCCTGTCTAGATATAATAGATATAATATGCCCTGTCTAGATATAATGCCCTGTCTAGATATAATACCCTGTCTAGATATAATACCCTGTCTAGATATAATACCCTGTCTAGATATAATACCCTGTCTAGATATAATACCCTGTCTAGATATAATACCCTGTCTAGATATAATACCCTGTCTAGATATAATACCCTAGATATAATGCCCTGTCTAGATATAATACCCTGTCTAGATATAATACCCTGTCTAGATATAATACCCTGTCTAGATATAATGCCCTGTCTAGATATAATGCCCTGTCTAGATATATAGATATACCCTGTCTAGATATAATACCCTGTCTAGATATAATACCCTGTCTAGATATAATACCCTGTCTAGATATAATACCCTGTCTAGATATAATGCCCTGTCTAGATATAATGCCCTGTCTAGATATAATACCCTGTCTAGATATAATACCCTGTCTAGATATAATGCCCTGTCTAGATATAATACCCTGTCTAGATATAATACCCTGTCTAGATATAATACCCTGTCTAGATATAATACCCTGATATCTAGATATATGCCCTGTCTAGATATAATACCCTGTCTAGATATAATACCCTGTCTAGATATAATACCCTGTCTAGATATAATACCCTGTCTAGATATAATGCCCTGTCTAGATATAATGCCCTGTCTAGATATAATGCCCTGTCTAGATATAATACCCTGTCTAGATATAATACCCTGTCTAGATATAATGCCCTGTCTAGATATAATGCCTGTAGATATAATACCCTGTCTAGATATAATACCCTGTCTAGATATAATGCCCTGTCTAGATATAATATATGCCCTGATATAATACCCTGTCTAGATATAATACCCTGTCTAGATATAATACCCTGTCTAGATATAATACCCTGTCTAGATATAATACCCTGTCTAGATATAATACCTGTCTAGATATAATCTAGATAGATATAATACCCTGTCTAGATATAATACCCTGTCTAGATATAATACCCTGTCTAGATATAATGCCCTGTCTAGATATAATACCCTGTCTAGATATAATAGATATAATGCCCTGTCTAGATATAATACCCTGTCTAGATATAATGCCCTGTCTAGATATAATGCCCTGTCTAGATATAATACCCTGTCTAGATATAATACCTGTCTAGATATAATACCCTGTCTAGATATAATGCCCTGTCTAGATATAATGCCCTGTCTAGATATAATACCCTGTCTAGATATAATGCCCTGTCTAGATATAATACCCTGTCTAGATATAATGCCCTGTCTAGATATAATGCCCTGTCTAGATATAATACCCTGTCTAGATATAATACCCTGTCTAGATATAATACCTGTCTAGATATAATGCCCTGTCTAGATATAATGCCCTGTCTAGATATAATACCCTGTCTAGATATAATACCCTGTAGATATAATACCCTAGTCTAGATATAATACCCTGTCTAGATATAATACCTGTCTAGATATAATCTAGATATAATGCCCTGTAGATATAATACCCTGTCTAGATATAATGCCCTGTCTAGATATAATACCCTGTCTAGATATAATACCCTGTCTAGATATAATACCCTGTCTAGATATAATACCCTGTCTAGATATAATGCCCTGTCTAGATATAATACCCTGTCTAGATATAATACCCTGTCTAGATATAATACCCTGTCTAGATATAATACCCTGTCTAGATATAATACCCTGTCTAGATATAATGCCCTGTAGATATAATGCCCTGTCTAGATATAATACCCTGTCTAGATATAATGCCCTGTCTAGATATAATACCCTGTCTAGATATAATACCCTGTCTAGATATAATACCCTGTCTAGATATAATACCCTGTCTAGATATAATGCCCTGTCTAGATATAATACCCTGTCTAGATATAATACCCTGTCTAGATATAATGCCCTGTCTAGATATAATACCCTGTCTAGATATAATACCCTGTCTAGATATAATACCCTGTCTAGATATAATGCCCTGTAGATATAATACCCTGTCTAGATATAATACCCTGTCTAGATATAATACCCTGTCTAGATATAATACCCTGTCTAGATATAATACCCTGTCTAGATATAATGCCCTGTCTAGATATAATACCCTGTCTAGATATAATGCCCTGTCTAGATATAATACCCTGTCTAGATATAATGCCCTGTAGATATAATACCCTGTCTAGATATAATACCCTGTCTAGATATAATACCCTGTCTAGATATAATGCCCTGTAGATATAATACCCTGTCTAGATATAATACCCTGTCTAGATATAATACCCTGTCTAGATATAATGCCCTGTCTAGATATAATGCCCTGTCTAGATATAATGCCCTGTCTAGATATAATACCCTGTCTAGATATAATACCCTGTCTAGATATAATACCCTGTCTAGATATAATACCCTAGATATAATCTAGATATAATACCCTGTCTAGATATAATGCCCTGTCTAGATATAATACCCTGTCTAGATATAATACCCTGTCTAGATATAATGCCCTAGTCTAGATATAATACCCTGTCTAGATATATAGATATAATACCCTGTCTAGATATAATACCCTGTCTAGATATAATACCCTGTCTAGATATAATGCCCTGTAGATATAATGCCCTGTCTAGATATAATGCCCTGTCTAGTCTAGATATAATACCCTGTCTAGATATAATACCCTGTCTAGATATAATGCCCTGTCTAGATATAATACCCTGTCTAGATATAATACCCTGTCTAGATATAATGCCCTAGTCTAGATATAATACCCTGTCTAGATATAATACCCTGTCTAGATATAATACCCTGTCTAGATATAATACCCTGTCTAGATATAATACCCTGTCTAGATATAATGCCCTGTCTAGATATAATACCCTGTCTAGATATAATACCCTGTCTAGATATAATACCCTGTCTAGATATAATGCCTGTCTAGATATAATACCCTGTCTAGATATAATACCCTGTCTAGATATAATACCCTGTCTAGATATAATGCCCTGTCTAGATATAATACCCTGTCTAGATATAATACCCTGTCTAGATATAATACCCTGTCTAGATATAATACCCTGTCTAGATATAATGCCCTGTCTAGATATAATACCCTGTCTAGATATAATGCCCTAGATATAAGATATAATACCCTGTCTAGATATAATGCCCTGTCTAGATATAATGCCCTGTAGATATAATACCCTGTCTAGATATAATACCCTGTCTAGATGTCTAGATAATGCCCTGTCTAGATATAATGCCCTGTCTAGATATAATACCCTGTCTAGATATAATACCCTGTCTAGATATAATGCCCTGTCTAGATATAATACCCTGTCTAGATATAATACCCTGTCTAGATATAATACCCTGTCTAGATATAATACCCTGTCTAGATATAATGCCCTGTCTAGATATAATATAATACCCTGTCTAGATATAATACCCTGTCTAGATATAATACCCTGTCTAGATATAATGCCTTGGTAGATATAATGCCCTGTCTAGATATAATACCCTGTCTAGATATAATACCCTGTCTAGATATAATACCCTGTCTAGATATAATGCCCTGTCTAGATATAATACCCTGTCTAGATATAATGCCCTGTCTAGATATAATGCCCTGTCTAGATATAATAACCTGTCTAGATATAATACCCTGTCTAGATATAATACCCTGTCTAGATATAATACCCTGTCTAGATATAATACCCTGTCTAGATATAATACCCTGTCTAGATATAATACCCTGTCTAGATATAATACCCTGTCTAGATATAATGCCCTGTCTAGATATAATACCCTGTCTAGATATAATACCCTGTCTAGATATAATAGCCCTGTCTAGATATAATACCCTGTCTAGATATAATGCCTTGGTAGATATAATACCCTGTCTAGATATAATGCCCTGTCTAGATATAATACCCTGTCTAGATATAATACCCTGTCTAGATATAATGCCCTGTCTAGATATAATACCCTGTCTAGATATAATACCCTGTCTAGATATAATACCCTGTCTAGATATAATGCCCTGTCTAGATATAATACCCTGTCTAGATATAATACCCTGTCTAGATATAATGCCCTGTCTAGATATAATGCCCTGTCTAGATATAATGCCCTGTCTAGATATAATACCCTGTCTAGATATAATACCCTGTCTAGATATAATGCCCTGTCTAGATATAATACCCTGTCTAGATATAATACCCTGTCTAGATATAATGCCCTGTCTAGATATAATACCCTGTCTAGATATAATACCCTGTCTAGATATAATACCCTGTAGATATAATGCCCTGTCTAGATATAATACCCTGTCTAGATATAATGCCCTGTCTAGATATAATACCCTGTCTAGATATAATGCCCTGTCTAGATATAATACCCTGTCTAGATATAATGCCCTGTCTAGATATAATGCCCTGTCTAGATATAATACCCTGTCTAGATATAATACCCTGTCTAGATATAATGCCCTGTCTAGATATAATGCCCTGTCTAGATATAATACCCTGTCTAGATATAATGCCCTGTCTAGATATAATACCCTGTCTAGATATAATACCCTAGTCTAGATATAATGCCCTGTCTAGATATAATACCCTGTCTAGATATAATACCCTGTCTAGATATAATGCCCTGTCTAGATATAATGCCCTTTCTAGATATATGCCCTGTCTAGATATAATGCCCTGTCTAGATATAATACCCTGTCTAGATATAATGCCCTGTCTAGATATAATACCCTGTCTAGATATAATACCCTGTCTAGATATAATGCCCTGTCTAGATATAATGCCCTGTCTAGATATAATACCCTGTCTAGATATAATGCCCTGTCTAGATATAATGCCCTGTCTAGATATAATACCCTGTCTAGATATAATACCCTGTCTAGATATAATACCCTGTCTAGATATAATATAATACCCTGTCTAGATATAATGCCCTTAGATATATACCCTGTCTAGATATAATGCCCTGTCTAGATATAATGCCCCTGTCTAGATATAATGCCCTGTAGATATAATACCCTGTCTAGATATAATGCCCTGTCTAGATATAATGCTGTCTAGATATAATTAGATATATATACCCTGTCTAGATATAATGCCCTGTCTAGATATAATGCCCTGTCTAGATATAATACCCTAGTCTAGATATAATGCCCTGGTAGATATAATGCCCTGTCTAGATATAATACCCTGTCTAGATATAATACCCTGTCTAGATATAATGCCCTGTCTAGATATAATACCCTGTCTAGATATAATGCCCTGTCTAGATATAATACCCTGTCTAGATATAATGCCTTGGTAGATATAATGCCTTGGTAGATATAATGCCTTGGTAGATATAATGCCCTGTCTAGATATAATACCCTGTCTAGATATAATGCCCTGTCTAGATATAATGCCCTGTCTAGATATAATACCCTGTCTAGATATAATGCCCTGTCTAGATATAATACCCTGTCTAGATATAAGATATATACCCTGTCTAGATATAATGCCTTGGTAGATATAATGCCTTGGTAGATATAATGCCCTGTCTAGATATAATGCCTTGTCTAGATATAATGCCCTGTCCCTGTCTAGATATAATACCCTGTCTAGATATACCTGTCTAGATATAATGCCCTGTCTAGCCCTGTCTAGATATAATGCCCTGTCTAGATATAATACCCTGTAGATATAATGCCTTGGTAGATATAATACCCTGTCTATATATAATACCCTGTCTAGATATAATGCCCTGTCTAGATATAATGCCCTGTCTAGATATAATGCCCTGTCTAGATATAATACCCTGTAGATATAATGCCTTGGTAGATATAATACCCTGTCTAGATATAATACCCTGTCTAGATATAATACCCTGTGTAGGTATAATGTCCTGTCTAGATATAATACCCTGTAGATATAATGCCTTGATAGATATAATGCCCTCTAGATATAATGCCCTTTTAGTAGATATAATACCCTATCTAGATATAATGCCCTGTAGATATAATGCCCTGTAGATATAATGTCTGGGTATATATAATGCCCTGGTATATATAATGCCCTGGGTTTATATAATGCCCTGGGTTTATTTAATGCCCTGGGTTTATAT